>NC_056735.1:1341130239-1341430239 GCF_019279795.1 Protopterus annectens | reverse complement strand
TCTAGTTTGGTATCTACTTCACTGAAGTACAGGCAAACACAGAAGGTCTTTGGCTAATGAAGTTTGCAGATGACTGCAAAGTAGAAGCCATAATCAAAACTCCAAAAGATGTGGACATCCTACAAAAGGGCCTCACTGAGACAGATGCCTGGCATCAAAGCCATGGCCTCAAGCTTAATGCTAAAAAGTGCATTGTCATCCCTTTTGGTAAAAACTCTGTAACCCATAAACTACCACATAGGCAGTAGTCTACTTAACACCAAAAGTGTGATAAGAGACCTTGGGACTGAGGTGAACAGTAGTCTCTCCTTTGATAATCACATCGCCACAGTAGTCAGGAATTCCTTCTACCTGGCACACTTCATCACAAAACGTTTCTCATCCAGGAAAAAAGAGGTCATTGTTCCCCTCTACTCGTCACTCATAAGACCCATTATAGAGTACAACGCCCCTTTTGGTATGCACCTCACAAGACATCTACAACAACTGCAAAGACCACATAAATACCTCACAAAGAGGATTACCGGCCTCAAACAGATGCCCTACGCAGACTGTCTCAAAAAACTGCAGCTTTACTCCATCACATATCACTTACTCAGAGGCGATCTCTGCCTAACCTACAAAGCTATGTCAAACCCAGAACTTTTGGACATGCTGCACTTAAAGAAATCCCCATCCCTCCGAGCTACATGCTCTAGGGACCTAAACCTTGTCACCACAATAAACAGAACATACTGGAGGGATAGATTCCTGTCCCAGAGACTTCCCATACTCTGGAACAAACTACCTATCTATATCAAACAAAGCTCCTCATTAGCACTCTTCAAGAAAAATCTTGATGAATGGATGGGAGATAGGAAATTCACCCCAGGTGTCACTTCTGTGGCTCTGCTTGACAGTGGCACAGGAAAATAATTTTCTTGGGTGGCGAAAGCCAGGGTACCTTTTGGCTAGGATTATATAGGCCCTAGGGCCAATAGCCTAGTACCTACCTATGAACCTATATATTTGCTTACATATTTATAACTATGTCCGTCTATACATACAGAGATATATACCTGCATGCATATATGTAACTTGCTGTGTATATGTGGACATATAGATGTTGATATATATATGTGTAGCTGTCGGCATTTGCATGTGTATATGTTTATATATTTGTGTATATATATATATATATATATATATATATATATATATATATATATATGTAACTACATATATACATATGTTGTATCCATTTAGATAGTAATATATTTACACACACACATACATCTAGATCTAGGTATACATTCTCTGTACTGTTGCATGACTGGGCTGGATGTTATGTTTCTGAAAACATAAGATTTTTTAATATCTGGCATGGTGTAGTAGTAAATCACTTTGTGCATAATCCTGGGTTCGAGCCTTGCAGAGGCTGTTTATTTTGTTGCTGGGCAGAACTCAGGCCATTGGATACAGAGTGATTAAGGTACTTTAAAGCAGTTGTAAGTGGGTTTGTGTGGGTTTGCGCAGCGGTAAGCACTGCTAACTTCCGGTCACAGTTTCTTACACCCAGTTAGCTTCTCCTTTGCTTAATCTGTGTAGGCAGTGCTTACGCCCAAACAAACACACTTAAACATGGTTACTATTGCTTATATATGCTTATTACTGCTTATCTGTGCTTACACCTGCCTACTGCTGCCTTATTCATTATGATACTGACTCTTCACATATGCATTTCCTGCAGTACTCCAGTTCATAAATATATGTTATTTAGTGGGTTTTGCAATACAAATATTGGTTGTGCCATGCTTTGCCATGTAAAATAGACTGTGCTGCAGTGGGACTCGAGCTGGGAATGCCTGCTCGTTAGGTGAATTTTCTGGCCACTACACTATTGCTGAGATGCTTCATTTGCATATATCTTCCTTGTTATCCTCTTCAGCCTTTTAAGCTGCTTTAACCATAGCTATGCAATGGGCAGACCAGCGCACCTACGGTTAGCTGTACTCGGAGTTTTAAAAAACAATACAGGGGTTTCTTCTTTTGATTTTTATATCCTGTTGCTGTTGTACACATTGGAGACTGTTGGTGGGGATATATGGACATCTATGAGCGGTCTCACTCATTTATTTCCACTTTCTGCTGTTCAACATTGCAGGGGCATGTTTATTCTGAGAGCTCTGCTGTCAGACACACCCCCTGCACTCGTACACACTCTGTGTAAGCCTGGGAGGTTGGGCAGTGCCCCTTCATTAATATGCATGCGCGTTGCCGTCCTCCTCCTATATGGGCACTTCCGTGCAGGACTAAGCTAGCCCTGCACGGAAGATTAGTGAATCCGGGGAAGAATGTCAGGAGATCTTAGTTAGCAAAATTAGTGCTGCAGTGTTCTTTTTTAATTAGTCAGTGACTATTTTAATTGTTACAATAATATAGCATTTAATCAGAAATAGTATATAGTATTCATGCTTTACATAGCTCGGGGAGACAGGACTTTGATTTTCTAGTCTCCCATGTATGTGTGTTCTCTGCAATAAATGTGATTATTATTCTCTGTGAACTGTGTTGTGTGAATGATATTTTCTACCTTAACAGTGTGAATTTTTAGTTCTTTATATGCTTTACATTTTAAAGCCAAATAACTGTCTGTTACAAATTTAAATGAAAGAGTAGAAGTTATATTTACCATGAAGCCTAAAATGCTGATTTGCCATCTTAATATAATCATATTGCATTGCAGGAAGTAATGCTATTATTCACATCAGAAAATTTTATACTTTTCAGGGTAAGAATAAAGCCATATTTTCTATTGAAAACTAAAAATCTTTTATAAATTTATAATCTATGGGCAGGATTCACGAAGGCTTGCACGGAGTGTAAGAGACGTGCAACACTCCATGCAAGCCTCGCGATCCAGGAACAGCCCTAAACTCCGTGTAAGAGACCAGGTAAAACGTCTCTTACACGGACTGGGCGTGGACATGCTAAATACCTCACTTGCAGCCGAAAGGTATGCAAATTAGGTATATTAGCGATCCAAGAAGCAGAAACCAGTCCGTGTAAGAGACGTTTTAGCTGCAGAAATGTACTCAGTTGACAACTGAGTACGTTTCTGCAAATTCCACAACAAAGCCATGTCAGCTCCAAAAAAAGGGTGCATATGACTCAGGCAGCATGCCAACGGCCAAATATGTGGCCAACTCGATGCAAAAATATGTTTAAACCCAGCGCAGCCCCGCACAAACGGGCTGTGCTGTATAAAACCATAAAAAAAAAGGTTATAAACTCACAAATGTGGGTTTCATGCAATACATGGAATGACAATGCAGGGACCAGCAGACCAAAAACAACATGGCCACCTTGTAGTGGTTGCTAAGGGGGGAAGCTGAGTCTAAGACATGTAACTAAGCATTAGTAGGCAATCTCATGTAAATGAGGGTTAGGATACTGAATCTCACAGTCACATAGCAAATGAGCACAGTCTGAGTAGTGTAAGAGATACATAAGGGGGAGGAATAGAGTAGGAGATAGGTGACATCACAGGGGGGAATGGTAGAAAGAAATGCAGTTCATTGGAGGTCAGTGTAACATGACAGATGACAGACACAGATCATGGAAAGAGGTGTGCCACTAGATAAGTCAGTGAAAGTCAAGAAATGGAAGGTGTACACTGTTACTTACACCAAAGTTTTTTGCTAGGCGTGCATGCAATGCGCCATGAAGCGAGTAGGGCAGTGTGCACACATGTAAGGCAGACTGAGCATGTGGGAGTGTGTTGGGAGATGTTTAACACTGTTTGCGCTGGTGTGCATGCGTGTAGGGTAGGCTGAGTATGTTGGAGGCTGTTGGCAGACGTGTAACAGTGTTTGCGTGGGTGTGCGCGTGTTTTAACCCGAATAAGTAGATTCTGAACTGTGTAAGCACATGTGCGCACATATAAGCCACTGTGAGCGTGTTTCTGATGGTATGCACGTTGCTCCCCCCTGAGGAAACAGAAAGGAAAAAGGAAGCAACAGAATAAATAAGAAGCTAGCAGGGATAACTGCTGAAGCTAGCAGGTGAAAACAATTAGAAGCAGGCAATTACACAGGCAGAATAGTAGCCCAGCCCTGCACTTAAAACTCTGCAAACAGTAGTGCAGGATGTTTCTCTTAAGAGACACTGCAAGACAGGAGTAAGCTAATAGAAGTGAAAACTGAAAAAGCTTCACTCAGAGCAGAAATGTTAGGGGCTGCCATAGCTGTCATAATGAGACATAGGCAACTTGCTGAGGGTGGTGACAATGCAGATGGTGCCAGACAACCCACAGTGAGGAGATGGAGAAGAGTGTACAGGCCCAGGGTCACCTACCACGGGTTACATGAGCTGGAGATAGTAGAGCACTATAGAGTGGACAGAGAGCTCCTGCAGCAAATTGTTGAGCTGTGCAAGCCACGCCTCACACACAGAACCAACAGAGGGGAACCCATCCCAGTGGAAACCAAGGTATGTGTTGGCCTAAGAATACTAGCAACAGGTACCTTCCAGAGACCAACTGACAATATGATGGGGATATCACAGGCATCAGCCTCCAGGATACTGCACCAGTTCCTGGATGCCATGTCAGCACATGTCGGTGATCATGTATATTTCCCCAATGCCCGTGAGATATTGGCCAGAAATATGCATCTCTTCCAGCAAATAGCGGAATACCCTGAGGTAGTGGGTGCAATAGACTGCACGCACATATGCATCAAAGCACCAGTCGGTGAGCGGGGTAGGGCCTACATTAACCGCAAGGGCTTCCCCTCCATCAACTGCCAGATCATGTGTGATGCCCAGGGCATAATAATGAATGTGTGTGCTGGCTGCCCTGGGAGTTACCACAATTCCCACATCTGGCATTTGACCCAGCTGTACCAGACATTTGCCAATGGGGCCATCCCACACTGACACCTAGTGGGGGATGCAGGTTATGCACTGGAGCCGTGGCTGATGACACCCATCAGAAATGCACACACACCTGAACAGGAACGCCATAATGAGGCACATGCACAAACACATAATGTAATTGAGCGTGTGTTTGGGCTGCTCAAGTCACGGTTCCGGTGTCTGGACACATCTGGTGGAGCCTTGCAGTACACACCAACTACATGTACCCAAATTGTCATGGTATGTGCTATGCTACATAATATGATCTTGCGAAAACAGCTGCAGCAGGACCAGCATAGGGCCAGGCCAAACAGCCCCCCACCATTGCCAAAGCCATCACAGGCAGAGCGTGACTTGGAGGAGGAACAACCTGAGCCTGCCCCAGTAGGCAGAAGGAGGCGTGCCCAGTATTCCCTGGCCTTGGCAAAGAGGCAACGCATAGCACATACAATGGCTCAGTAGGAACCCTGGGAATGATACCCCCTCTGACTCACTCAAATAATAACATGGCTGCCTAAAATGACATGACCTGCTCACAAACATGTACAGGGAAGTGTAATATGCGCATCCGACGGAGGCAGCCCTGCAGCACCACCTGAGGCATGAATAACTTGTGTTAAGTAATGTAACACCATGTACTATATGCACACCTGAGCAGCCTGACTAACATCCACCCTCACCAAGCATGAAGCCACAAAATGACGATGGGATGATCAAGTGCAATAACTGGCTGAAGTAATGCAGTTAGTCAAAGGGGAGACAATGTGTTTCAGGCTGGGAAGACATGCGGAGCATGACATGATGCACCACCTGCTAGTGGTGGCGTGCACCTATCATGCCATGCCCCATGGATACTGGCAAAGGCTGTCAGTACCCACAGCATGCCCTGAATAGGTAAGTCTCAAAACACAAACCCACCTTCATAGGTTCCACAAGGGATAGGAACCTAGATGTAATGCTACCCAATGCCAGAAGTCTAAACAGCAAGATGTGTGCAGTGTAAACGCACACAGTATGGAGAATGTAGATACCAGTCCTGTAATAGAGAACTGGGTCAAGGCTCACATCAGCACCCTAACACTACCAGGTCACACCTCATACTGTGCTGTACAGCCGCAAAACATGGAACAAGCTACAAAAGGAGGGTGACTAGCAATAAATGTCAAGGATAACCACCCCCCATGTTGGTACCACAACAAGAAGCAGCATGGATTAGCCATGGTCAAATACCAATGACTAAAACCGCCTCCCAGTATATAGCTTGCTGCAGACTACTGTCCTAATACCAGGAACTGCACCTGGCCTATGTTGGAATACATGAATATATCAAGCCCCCCAAACCACATTATATTGCTTGACTGAAAATACCCAGACATACACCGGGAGCATTATACTAGCACCAACACAGTAGGAGAAAAGTTCCCAGAATCCATAAACCAAAATGCCCAGGAACAATGTACCACTCCCACAAGAGGGGTAAGCATACTGGATGTGATAATCAGCAACATGTGTACTGGATGGCAAGATGAGAAGTGTACCCCTCACCGGTAAGACCAGACCATAGAGTAATCACACTGGATATACACATCCTGACCCCAGTCCCTGGCCAGAATACCACAGTGAAAAACATGTGTAAAGCATAGGTTGCAGCCCTCCAAACTGATGTTGAATCCATGAAAGGCCTTGTGCAAGTGCAGAATATGGGACACAGCACAGAACATGTTATGCAGGCATTCCATGAACACAGCCAGGAATGCTTGGAGTATGCAATCACAAATAACAGCAACACACAATGCCATACACGCAGGCATCTGGCATGCTGGACTCCAGCCATTACCAAACCATGCAAGAGAATGAGGAAGCTACCACAAGATAGAGCAAACATAAAAAGGGAAGTAATCACTGACCAGTAGTATGGCAATAACATATGTCCACACATACAATCCACTAAGTCCAGCCACAACAATTAGAATCTGTGAATCCAGAGGCAATGTGACACCAGTCCCAAGTACACAGACAACCACAACACCCCCCAATAAATACAAATATATGTGATAGATGCAACCATGTATCCAAACCAGAGGTTGAGCTCCACCAACTCAGTACTGTCAAAACTAGTCAGGAGGACAAGGTAACCACATACACCACAAACCCAGTCCCACATAGACCTACCACAACTGTAAACCAAACACATAAACACAGACAAATATTCCCGGAGGCCTTAATTACAAACACACCACACCAACAGAAGCCTCCAAAGCAGATCACAAGCAACCACAACCTTCAAACATAGCACATGCAATGAATAGTATGCAAAGCTGGTGTGCCAAACAGTCACAGGCCAGAAGGAGAAACAACATGCCTGATACAGTTGTAATAGGTGTCTGTATAGGCAGACACACTGCTGTCCCACTCACCAGACTGAACAAGGGAAAGGGTAGAGTAAGCTGCCTGTAGGCTGCCACAAAATGCCACATAACACAAGTACGCAGGTCACCCCAAAGCAAGCAGAAATATGATGTACTCAATGTCCATGCTGGTGTGAATTACCTGAGATGTACCTCCCTGGTCAACATGAAAAGAGACATGGATGGTCCCTCTGAGTATGTACCCCAGGCCAGTATGACACTGGCTGTGTGCAGCATCCAACCCTCACCAAGAATGATGCCACAGTACAAACACAGAATGCTCATGTTTAACAGCTGGCACAGTTACAGCTGTCAGTCCAAGAGGGTCTAATGTCTGTTTGCTTGAGATGTCAAGCATGACAAGCCATGCTGCTGTTCCAGGGATGGCTTGCACCTGTTACCCCTGTGCATCTGGATACTGGATAAGGCCTTTGCCGCCTCCATAGAGCCGTATATAGGCAAGGCCAAAAAGACTATCCACCACCCTAGAAAACATAAGTGGTAGGAAACATAAGGGTAATGCTGACCAATGCCAGATGTGTAAACTGCAATATGCATGCCCCTGAGGCACTTCCCATTATGGAGAACATTGATGTCTGTGCAGTGACAGAAGCCTGCTGCAAGTCTAGTGATAGCACACCAGCACTACTAGGTTATACCACATATCATGTGTTATGGCCCCAACACCTGCACCAAAACATCAAAGGAGGGGGAGCATCCATATGCAGCACAGACACCCATATGGCCAGGTAACTGACAATGCACAAAGCAGCGGAGACCACCCATGTGCACCTAAGTGTAGTCCAAGCTGCTGTACAGTCTGTAGCATGCGACAGACCACTCTCTCACACACAAGAACTCCACCCAGACATCCTGAAGACAGTGGACAGTATGAATGTCCCACCAAATACCAGACAAGGTACACACAAATTACCACATAGGTGGCAAACCATTATGTATGCAAGGAGTAATCAGGGACCTAGGGACACAGGACGACAGTAATATGTCATGTGACACTCACAATGCCAATGTGGCTAGGAAGATTGTCGATATTGGACACAGTAACATGAAAGGATTCACATCTACATCAACAGAGGTCACTGTGCCACTGTACTGTTCCCTTATCAGACCCATAATCTAGTACAATGACTCATATGGGATGTACCGTATGCGACACCTGCAGCGGTTTGGAAGACCTCATAGTTACCCCACCAGCAGGATAAAGGGTGTGAAATATATGTCATATGCTGCCTGGCTGTAAACACCCCAGCTGAATGCAGTCACAGACTGCCTACACAGAGGCATTGTATGTCTGTTGTACAAGGCCATGTCCAACACAGGAGTAATGGACATGCTCCACCACAGGAAATCAAAGCCATTGGAGCTGTGAAAGTGACAGATGTCAGCCTCAACACATAATGAAATAAGATGTGCTGGACGGACAGATACATAACCCAGAGGCTCCACACACCCAGAAACAGGATCCCAATCCATGTTAGGCAGAGCCCTCACTGACACCCCTCAACAGGAATATTGCCAAGTGGATGGATGATCATACATGTATACTGGGGGTCCTCACTGTGTCACGACCAGACAGAGGCACAGTGAAGAAATTCATAAATGGCCATAATAGAACATAGCAAGGGGTGGCGAAAGACACACACACTCTGGCTAGGCTTACTAATGGCCTAGGGTGTATAGCCTAGTATGAACCCATGACCCTATGAAGATACAAAACGTACAGGACACTAAGGATAATCACAAGGCTTACCCAACTGATGGTAGGAACCATGTTGGGCATCCACAGATATGCTCCGAATCACACAGATATTACAAACAACATACCAAACACACACACATATTGCTAACATACAACCTGTCAGGTGCAGTGCAAACACCCCCAGAGTGCAAAATACCTATCCCAGCAGACTGATGGTCCCCTGACATTGCAGATGCTGAGGTAACAGCCATCATCTGCAAAGCAGAACACACAGCAGCAAAGGTATGTGATGGTGTCCTGGGCTGAGGCCAACATGGACTCCAAGAATAATGGAATGCCAAATCACACTACTGCCCAATGTCAGCCTTACCACAGGATATGTACCCAAAGAGCAGTGTACAACAACATTGGTCCATCACAACAAAGGTGTTGCCTGAATGGATACTGCAAACTACCACCCCAGAATCCTGACAAGCTTGTTCTGCACAGCTATGGAAAGGATCAGTATGTACCGCAGACAGAAGGCTATTGTGGACCTACTGATACTGGACCCTACACAGTGTAGCTGTCATAACTGCAGATCCTGCCCCTAAACATGTTTGACCCATTTGAAGCAGTCATTAAGGTCATTGATGAGGGCAATGTGGTCCACACAGTGAAGCTGGACCATGCACATGCTTCTAGACAATACCGTACGAGTTCAGTATGGATATGTTCACCAGCTTAAATATATATCCCTATGTCAGTAGAGGGGTTGCAAACCAGACCAAGGACAGAACTGACATGGCCAGACATGCCGCATCCATGTCAGACTACAAAGCAGATATGAGTGGCATCCCACAAGGCCTGATCTTGCCCCCCCATTCTGTATATATGTCCCATAGGTATAGGCCAACATGGAAGGACTGTGACTGAACATGTATGCAGAGGAGTACAAACAGCCCACCATATCCGACCCCCAGCTGACACAAGCAACCCACAAAAGGGCCAACTACAAACAGACAACTGGAGCCATAGCCATGTCAGCAAGCTAATTGCAGAACTGTGTATAGACAACCACCGTGGATATACAGTAAGTGCCCACAAATTACCACACAGGTGTTAACCCATGACGTACCTAACATGTAATGTGAGACCTGGGTACAAAAGATGATAGATATCCTGCACTGGACAAACATGTGGCTGTGGTGTTCGCAGAAACATATACTATATACCCACCCAAACATGAAGGTTGGCAGATGTAGATAAGGGGAACTCACTGTGGCTCTGCAGTCATCCTCCATCAGCGTCACAATTGACTACAATAGCCCCTGTGGGATATACCGCAGCAGACACCTCCATCAACTGTAAAGTCCACAACAGTACCCCACCAGGAGTAGCAAAGAGCATGAACAGATGCCATGTGTTGCCTGAGTAAACAAACTGCAGCCCCACACACCGCCATACTGCCCAGCTACAGGCAAGCTGTGCCTGATGTATGAAGCCATGTCCAACGTGGAATCAATGAACATGCTGCACCTTGTACAATCTGAATGGCAGTGAGCTATGCACATGAGAGACCTGAACCCCAGCACTGACATACATAGGACAAGCTGTACAGAATGATCCATAACACAGAGGGCACCCCCCACTCTTCAGTAAACTCCTGGTACAGGTCAGCCAGAGAGTCACATATTGACACCCCTCAAGAGGAATCCTGATGAGTGGATGGGAGATGGTAGGCTAACCCTGGGTATCACTGTTATGTCAGAGGTAGACAGAGGCACAGTATACTAACCATGACATATGTCATGGCAAACTCCAGTTACAATGTGTGTCGAAGGACAAACACACCCTATGACTAGCATCAGAAATGGCCTAGGGAACATTGATAGTGTTTGCCAATGTCCACCCATGTTGTGGAATACACTAGCAATGTTGGACGAGCCTGGTGTAGGTAGTCCATATCTGAACATAATGCAACATGGTCATATGTGCACAACTGGCCCCTACACAGTCTGTTGTGCTCACTATGAAGATGTCAAGCAGTCATAGGACTAAAGCCCAGGATACTGTCCACCACAGTGTAAGTACTGAACCAGTACACTATACGGTACTACAGTGTTAGGTCATTATGAAAGTATGTTGAGAACTGTCTGCAAAGTATCCCATGCAATCCCTGCAGGCACAGTATAATCCCTGTTGTGGCAGACACGAAGCAGTTGGCCAGTTAGTACACAACATGACACCCAACACACAACCATAAACGTGAGATATTGTTGAAGTTCACACACACCCAAATATGTGGTGGACTTCAGAGTGCAACATATGGAAAGCTCACACTGGGCATGCTCGCACACTTTGATAAATGAGGCATATGTCAGACAACATGCCATGGAAAGGCTGAACTGGGCATGCTCACACACTTAGGCCATATCTCTGTTTAGCAGTTGTCCACACATATCTGGTATTTGTACGTGTCAGTCCAGGAAACAACCACAACACAGCAATCTGCCCAGTGCACACAGTAAATGACTACAGAGACATAAGTGATATAGTGGATCGCCGTCATATGCAAACATCTTCCACAGATATACAAGTTGGTCATAGGAAGAGGGAATGCTATGGCAATAAAGACCTGCAAACAGTAGAACAACACAACAAATATTGTACATCCGACAATTGAACATATGGGTGTAGAGGTCAATACTAGGCTTGTTGCCCTAGGGAATGACAGCTCAGCCAGAGTGTGCTTGGTATCTGCTTCCCCAGGACAGTAGGCTTCTGTGCCACTGTAAAGTAGGTCACAGTAGGCAACATGTGAGGCTAGTGAGCTGTGCCTCTGTCAAGCAGGGGCACCGTGGAGGTCCTAGGGATTGAATGTGCTAAGCCACAGCCATGTTGTCGGTGTGTGCTGGGAGAGGGTTGCTGAGGATCTCTGACAGTAGGTGTCCATCAATAACAGACTGAGGGGAGCCCTATCTGCATTCTCTGGATGATTCCACTGTCAACACTGTGTTGTAATGATTATGTGTGAATGAAGTGCCGTGCCGGAACTGTTCACAGATGTCCTCCCTCTGTGGGCTACAGCTCTGCAATGTATTAGCTCACTCTGACTGCTGTACAGCGCATATATGGCTGGTGCACAGCTGACAGGTGTCTTGTTGTGGAGCAGTCATGGATATATGTGGGATGATCAATGCAAACCATACACATGCTCATAGAATGCAATTGTCAAAGATTATGCTGAGTGGCCAGTATAGTCCCCCAGCATGGGTCCTCTGAAGTCGTCCACCCCAGTCTTCACAAGTGTAGAGTCTGCTTGTGCTAAATACAGTTTCTGTGCAGTGACAACCTTGCCTGGGGATGGAGATGGGATATGGATGTCCAGGGAAAGGTGGGTATGGTCAGATATCAACAATGGTGGTCTACCTCTGGTGTGGAACAGTGAGTACCCACGTTGCAGATGGACAGGTGCAATATGTATTCCCCCATGTGGCTGTGGTGTGTGGTTCTGCCATAGCACATGGGCCCACAAATTGTAGTGGCTGTAGGGTAAAGTGGTAGAGGCCTGAGTAGTTCTCACACACAGTATGCCTGTACCTGATGTTAACAACTGGAATGGTGTATGTGAACACCTGCATATCCCGGCACAGTTCCCAGGGAAGCTAGGGGTGTGTGTCCTGGATGTGGGTGTGGTGTTCTGGACTGGTTGTGTTGTGTGTTAAAGGTCCTGTGGTCACAAAGCATGGTATAGAACATAACCTGCCAGTGCGATGTGCATATCTGACCCTGACGTAGGTGGCTGCAAATGCATATATATGCTATCCCCCACCTGACAGGTAGTACTATATGTGCATACCTCTGTAGAAATAAAGATGTCAGCACCCTATAAATACTGCAGGTGCAAAACAGATGCCCAATAATTCGGATAGTGCACTCTGCTAATGCATCTCCCTCAAGTGTCATAATATAGTTAGGTAGGGGTTTGAATCCTGCAAATGCTCAGTGTGGGTGTTTGTGTGTGTGAGAGAGAAATGTCCCTTTTGGCAACTGGGAAAACACACTACAGGATGCACATTCCCCTTTTGAAACACTGATGATGTCAGCACCCTATCAGTACAGCAGGAGAAGGGAAACCTCCCAGTAATGCAAATAACGTGCTCAGCTAATGCGTCAGACTCAAGTGTCATAACATAGTTAGGTAGTGGTTTAAATCCTGCAAATGGCAAGTGTGTGTGTTTGGATGAGGGGGGAGTGTGTGTGTGTGCAATTTTGTGTGAGGGAAATGTCCCTTTTGGCAACTAGGAGAACACACTACAGGATGCACATCCCCCTTTCTAAACACAGATGATGTCAGCACCCTATAAGTACAGCAGGAGAAGCGAAGCCTGCCAGTAATGCGAATAGCTTACTCCGCTAATGCGTCTGTCTCAAGTGTCAGAACATGGTTAGGTAGGGGCTTGAATCCTGCAAATGCTCATTGTGTGTGTGGAGGGGGCAAGTCTGTATGAAGGAAATATCCCTTTTGGCAACTAGGAGAACACACGACAGGATGCACATTCCCCTTTCTAAACACTGATGATGTCAGCACCCTATAAATACAGCAGGAGAAGGAAGACCTCCCAGGAATGCGAATAGCACGCTCTGCTAATGCATCCGTCTCGAGTGTCATAACATAGGTAGGTATGGGTTTGAATCATGCAAATGCTCAGAGTGTGTGGAGGGGGTTCATGTGTGTTCAAGACTGTATGAAAGAAATATCCCTTTTGCCAACTAGCAGAACAGACTACAGGATGCACATTCCCCTTTCTAAACACTGATGATGTCAGCACCCTATAAGTGCAGCAGGAGAAGGGAAACCTCCCAGTAATGCGAAAAGCTCGCTCCGCTAATGCGTCAGTCTCGAGTGTCATAACATAGTTAGGTAGGGGTTTGAATCCTGTATATGCTCAGTGTGTGTGGAGAGGGTTAGTGTGTGGTCAAGACTGTATGAAAGAAATATCCCTTTTGCCAACTAGGAGAACACACTACAGGATGCACATTCCCTTTTCTAAACACTGATGATGTCAGCACCCTATAAGTGCAGCAGGAGAAGGGAATCCTCCCAGTAATGCGAACAGCTCCGCTAATGCGTCCGTCTGAGTGTCATAACATAGTTAGGTAGGGGTTTGAAATCCTGCAAGTGTGTGTGTGTGGAGGGGGTTAGTGTGTGTTCAAGACTGTATGAAAGAAATGTCCCTTTGGCAACTAGGAGAACACACTACAGGATGCACATTCCCTTTCTAAACACTGATGATGTCAGCACCCTATAAGTACAGCAGGTGAAGGAAGCCTCCCAGTAATGCGAATAGTGCATTCTACAAATTGTCATAACATAGTTAGGTAGTGGTTTGAATCCGGCAAGTGTGTGTTTGGATGAGGGTTGTGGTGTGTGTGTGTGTGTTTTATGTGATGTCCTTTTTTTTGGCAGAAGGGAGAACACACGACAGGATGCACATTCCCCTTTCTAAACACTGATGATGTCAACACCCTATAAGTACAGCAGGTGAAGAGAAACCTCCCAGTAATTCGAATAGTGCATTTTGCTAATGCGTCTCTTCCAAATATCGTAATATAGTTAGGTAGGAGTTTGAAACCTGGAAATGGCATGTGTGTGTGTTTGGATGTGGGGACTCTGTGTGTGTGCAATTCTGTATGTAAAACATGTGCTTTTTTTAAATCAGGAGATCACACTACATGATGCACATTACCCTTTCCAAACAGTGATGATGACAGCACCCTATACACACAGCTGGAGAAGAGGAATCTGCCAGTACTCAGAATAGTGCAACCTGCTACAACGTCACTCGCAAGTGTCATGACATATTTAGGTAGGGGTTTGAAACCTGCAAGTAAGTGTGTGTTTGGATGTGGGGAGTTTGTGTGTGTGCATTTCCGTATGAAAAACATGTTAGTTTTGGCAATCAGGAAATCACACTACCTGATGCACATTACCCTTTCAAAATACTGATGATGTCAGCACCCTATAAGTACAGCCAGAGAAGAGGAACTGTCTAGTAATCCGAATAGTGCGCTTTGCTAATGCGTCTCTCTCACGTGTCGTGACCTTGTTAGGTAGGGGTATGAATCCTGCAAGTGTGTGTGTGGGGGTAGTAGGGTGTGTGCTAAATGCAAGTGTGAGAGAACAGATCCTTTTGGCAAATACTACAATACACCAGATGCTGCATTTTCCCCCAGTAAACACAGGGGATGTCACCACACTATCAGCACAGCCAAACAGGGCTAGTTGGCCAGTAATGCCAATAGTGCGCTCTGCTACTGTGTCTATTACCATTGTCAGAGTACAGATAGGTATATTTTGGTAACCCACAACTGCCACGTGTGGTTGTGTCACACATTATGACCTTGTGTGGGTCTTTGTACATAACAATGCATGCCATTGCCTAAACCAGCAATGGCATTGCACACATGATGTATGTGTGTGACACATACACATAAATACCTGTGACCTGCAGTAGTTACCATGTCTGACACATGCCTCGAGTGGATAAATGGTATTTGCAATGTATACCAATATGACTGTGTCTTACTGTGCAGGGGCCGCACGCGGTGTGTGTCTATACAGTGTGGGTGTATATGGTAAAATACCTACAGCAGGGGATACACATCTGTTCTGGGCCATATAGTCTACATGTAGTCGATGTACAGGTGCTGCATGTTCCCACCTGTTGTGGTAGTGGTAACATGTCATTCCATTGCAATTCAGTGACCACATGCTGTGAACCCTTCAACTAGTGTGTTATAGCTACAGTAATGCTCATGCACAATGTTTGGCTGGATGCAGTCCAGCCATATAAAGACAGTTCTTGAGACTGTCATATTGCCAGTGTTGTTATGGAGGATAGGTGGTCTTCCTGTGTATGGGAGGGTTGTGTGTGCCAGGCTATGAACCAGATGGCAGTCCAACACACTGTTAGCTGCACATGATTAGGCCCTGATGCTTTGTGCTGTGCCAACAACCTGGAGGTGTGTGTATCTGTGGTGCCTTGGGATACCACCCCCCTGTCCATGTGTGTTACATGTGTAGGGGACGACAGGCATGGTATGGGGCATAACCTGTCAGTGATGGGTAACACCTGTGAGCCATGAATCAGCACTCTGGTACTGCACAGACATTGCAGTTCACCATGCTGAGGACAGTGTCCAGTGCATGCATCTTGCGGTGTACACTGCTGTTGTTGTGTAGCAGCACTGTTAGTGTCCTAACCTGTGTGATACCCACGGAGGTGGCTATGTAAACTGTGTCCTGCAGCATAAGGCAGTATGTGTGTATCAAGGAGCTTTGCCAATATACATCGGGCCATGGGTGTCACGTACAAGATGACCCTTGCACATCATTGTGGCTTCCCTAGCATGTAAGCACACATTGACAGCCAGCGGATACCCTATGAATGACATTGGAGACTGAGCATAATGTAGACATACAACACCCTTCCCACATATAGTGGTAGCATACCTGGTGAGGGTATGTTGGCAACCAAGATCAGGCTCATACTGGCCTGTGCCACATGCTGAGAGATCTATTCTATGCTCCCTATCATGTAGTCCAGGGAGGTATGTCTCAGGTCAGCCATAGTGGCATGCTCAATGAGTGAGTCATATGTGTCCATGCCTCTGACTGATTTGTATGCATGTGTTCTGTGGTGGACCATAGTGCCCCCGAGGCATATCACTGTGACCTTCACCAGATACAGCCTGTTGAGTGGGACCCCAGTGCAGCACACAAGACAGGTACCTGACACGTCTGTAGCAGGTGTGTTGTGTAGCCCTACAGGCTGTGAGTGCCACACACTCACAGCCCTACAGACTGTGAGTGTGTGGCACACATGATGTGTGTGCCATGTGTGGCATGTGCTCTGTTCCGACGGAACATATGCCTGTGTGCCAGCTGCGTAGGTGTTTGATGCTCAGGCAGGATGCTATTCTGAGTCCCCACGTATGCCCCAGTGTGTTCAGCATGCTGTCAGTGCATGTCAATGTCTGACTTGTATTGTAGTCACTGTAATATTTTTTATTTATTTATCTTACATTTGTTGACTGGGATAGTCCGACTGGATGCATGTCCATTTTCAGCGGAGGCCCGTGGAGAAAAGCTCCAAGAGTAAGCAGATACAGCATTACATAATACCAGCATTACATATTACAAACAGATTATTTACAGAGATTACATAAGTAAGCAAGTTAAACATGTTCCATAGGTTAAAGTTAGTCCTGAGCACAAGTCAGGATTAAATTAAATTACACAGTAAACTGGTTAACAGATTTTACACATTCGAGTTAGCCAGGCTTGATACATTGACATAGCCAGTTAAGTGACAAATGTTGTTTGAGTCTAGTGTTAAATTGACCTAAGGTGGAAAGTAAGGTAATATCAGCTGGAAGTGAGTTCCAGGATCTACTTACAGAGTTTGCAAAGAGAGAATCACCGGCTGTGTTATTAATTTTGCTAGTCTGAATTAGTTGTTTGTTAGAGGATCGAAGCGGTCTAGGATTGTTATAGAGGGTAATAATATTTTAAGTGCAGGAGTAATGTCCGGATTATAGAAGATTTTATAGACCATAATCAGTTGGTTACACTGTATTAGGCTAGGTAGTTCAAGCCAACCAAGCTGATTTAGATTGATGCAATGATGTGTCCTAAAAGGCAGCCCAGTGGCAAACCTGGCAATGTGGTTGTAGCAAATTGAGTGTTTGTTAAGGACAGTCTTGTTCATATTCGAGAGTAGAGGGGATGCATACAGAAGGGTTGAAAGAAGGTGTGAGTGAGCTATGGCAATTTTAGCTGGAGGGGTTAGGAAGGCTTTTATTCTGTTAAGTGACCCTAGTTTTTTATTGATGGTTTTGATAGTTTGGTTAACATGTAGGTCACATTTGAGATTATTGTCTATGATGACACCTAATAGTTTAGTAGATGGGTCAGGGAGATTATTGTGCCATCATTTGATTTTATGGTAAAGGTGAAAGCGGTAGACCTATGTGTTGGTGAAATAACAGCAGTTTAGTTTTTGGGATTTAGGATCAGGCGATGTTCAGAAAGCCAGTTTTCTATTGTATTAAAGGTGGTCTGGGTAGCTGACCATAACTCTACTGGAGATGTGGCTGAGCAAATCAGAGTAGAGTCATCAGCATATTGGATACAGCTGACTTTTGGGATGACAGTATAAAGGTCGTTAATGAAGATGGAGAACAGCAAGGGCCCTAGTATAGAGCCTTGTGGTACTCTGAGGGTGTTAGGTAGAAGGTTAGAGAGTTTGTTCTGCCAAAGGCCAGCCTGCTGTCGACCATGCAGGTAGGATTGAAACCATTGGAGGGCTCCAGTATCTAGACAGAATGTTTGCAGGGTGTGGATTACAAGTTGGTGATCAACCATATCATATGCCTTGGAAAGATCCAAAAAGAGGGCTGAGGATATATAATTATTGTTGTGATTATGGTTTATGGTGTTAGTAAAGGCTAGGAGGCCTGAAGTAGTGCTGTGATGAGGACGGAAGCCATGCTGAGTGTCTGCCATAAGGCGATTTTGGATTAGGTGGTGCATGAATTGTCTATGAATATATTTTCCATAATCTGTGCAAGTGGAGAGAGTATAGCTATTGGCCTATAATTGGAGAATTCAGTAGAGCTGCCTCCTTTGTGAAGTGGGATTACATAGGATATTTTCCAGATGGTGGGAAATTTAGCTTCTACCATGGTTCGTTTGATTAGTTTTGAGATGGGGTAAGCAATAGCATCAGCTTATTTTTATAGGTACTCAGCAGGGAGTTGATCAGCAGAAAGTGTACTGGGTTTTACTTTTTCAATCAAGGTACGGATAAGTGAAGTGGTGACTGGTTGGAAGCTGAACGCAAGTAGGTTTCTAGGGGTGCTACTTTCAGGACCAGGGGAGCTAGGAGGTAGTTGGCTAGCTAGGGCTTGAAAAGTCTCAGTAAAGAATTGGTTAAAACTATCAGAAACATCTTCAGGGGTTTTATCAATAGTAGCAGCAGGGATTGGGGTTGAAGTTTGTCCAGGATGTAGTATATATGACATGCCACCTGACAGGGTATGGCATTACTGGGTTCAGATAGCTCAGTCCCCAGATTGGCTGTGTGGTGGCATCCCACACATGTGTTGTATGTTCCTGGCCAAGGGTGATGTCTGACTGCATACATGTGGCAGCTGTGACATTGCCACATGACTCACATGAACCACAACTTGACCATAGAGGTGATTCATAGGTTACCTTTGCACATGCTACCCTAGTAGTGTGATTGCCATGGTGAGTACCAACACATAGAGCCAATGGGGAACAACATACTGAAGGTGTGTGTGTGTGGGTGTACTGCTACTGTTTCATAGCACTGGCATATATGACTGCACATGTGGGTAAATGCCAGGTAAGACATGTGCAATGTGTCACAGGCAACGTACATGCGTACAGGACAGACAGTGACGTTCTGTCATGTGTAAACTTGACATACGTATTGTACGCTATGCAGATGTCACTAGGAGTCTACAGAAGCACTGTAACTCTGCATTGCAGGTGTAAGCAGTGTTCCAGGGAACCCCAAGTGAACATGCATGCAAACAAAGCTACAGTAAGCAGGGCTGGAAGTAGTGCATTGTACAACAAAGAAGGGGTAACAATAACAGTAAGTAACAATGCAAATATGTAGGCACTATCAACATGTACCCAGGAATACACAGCAGAGATGCCCATGGTAGAACTGATATTATGTCATAGTTAATTGTGATTTGGATTACATTGGTACTGCACACATATCAACATGTAAACATCCACATTGCATAGTCGTTGTGGGCAACTTGACACCATTACTGTACATGTCCACCATTGCATATCACTACTTGCGTTAGCTTCCCCCCTGTGCTACCCATGTATGCGGCTATCTGTTGACATCCTTACCACCGGCATGCAATTATGTGCAGCTGTTACACTTTGGTATGTATTATGGGTGCAGATAACAATTCAGGACATTCATATGGTTACTGCATCAGGCATGCTGGGATATACACACAGTCATAGCAGCACACTGTACTGTTACCAACATGATACTACTAATACACTTCTATGTAGTCACCCTGTGCATCAGCAACGTGTTTATCTGTTCCCGCAATGATGTTGGAAATTGCAGGAGGTGGCACAGTGTCATCATATGCACAGGGTGCGAATTAGGTATGCCTGAGTCAGCCACTGATACCACCAATTGACATGTGTGTGTATGTGTGTTGGTGAGGGGTAGCAGTACAGGGTGGGGCAGTGTTGGTGCAGTGTGTGCATGTATGTGGTCGCCCTAGGTATTAACATTTCGCATGTGTGTATGCACACACACAGTTCCACCTCATGGCTGCCATATACAGGGGTTTGTGGACAGCCACAGACTGCACCTGGCAGGTCATACAGATCAGTGTCTGTGGGCACGGACACAGTACCTGTGCCTGGCAGGGGTGCTACGGACCGTATCCAGTACTAAGCCAGACTGGGTACTGTCATCAGAAGTGGGAGTGTGTTGACTGGACACAGGTCCCTGTTGGGACTGTCCAGAGCCACGTGCAGGTGGTCTCCTGGGGCGTTCCAATGACAGCACAGACCAGCATTGCTGGGGCTGCTGCTGGCACTATGGGGCTGTGCACAGGCCTGTTGTCATCCGTGCCGACTGCCAGCTGCTGCTGTTGCTGGCATACGGCCACGTCAACGCTGCAAACGCCCACCATTGCCCTGGCTCATGGACATTTGGTTGTGGAACTGCTGTAATATGTCCCACAACATCTGTCTATGACATTGGTGAAGTTACGGATAGCATCCGCGATGTCACGCATACTGTCAGTCATGGCTGTGCAACATGCTCTCAGCTCCCTCAGACCCTGTCTGGTGTACCTTTCCATACGCGACTGTGCCTGCATGACAGCCCAAAACATAGCTGAGGTTGACAGACCTCTTTGGGCACGTCTGCCAGAGGCAGTACACCCACGGATGCTCCCACGAGAACCCATGGGCAACTGTCTGTGTGGTACCATCGCAGGACCCTGCCCATGGCTGCTGTGTGGGGACGCATGTGCCACAGGTACCACATTACCCTGGTCAATGCCCACTGTATCCTGTCCATCATCTAGGGACAATGGTGACAAAGGATGTACTGGCAGGATGACTGTGCGCAATGATGGGGTTGACAGCTGTGTACTGTCAATTGGCTGACCAATGGTGGACCCTGACACACCTTCCTGTACCATTACACAAATATCATCATTACCAGTACCTGTGGCACCAGATTCAGGTTCCCTGCTGCAGGACACCAGAGCAGCACCAGAACCTGTGGGAGGAAGACAGGAAACAGTTTACAGTCTCCACACATTGTTACCAGTGATGCACTTATGCACACATGCACACATGCACACATGGACACATGCACACATGGACAAAGGCACACATGCAGACATGCACATGTGGACACATGCACACAGGCACACATGCACACATGCACACAGGCACACAATCACACATGCACACATGCAGACATGCACACATGGATACAATCACATGTGGACACATGCACACATGCACACGTGGTCACATGCACACATGGACACAGGCACACATGCACACATGCACACATGGTCACGTGTACACATGCACACATGCACACATGCACACGTGGACACAGGCACACATGCACACATGCACACATGGACACAGGCACACATGCACACATACACACGTGGACACAGGCACACCTGCACACATGCACACATGCACACATGGGCACAGGCACACCTGCACACATGCACACATGCACACCCCGCAGTATACACACAGAGCACTACTGAGTTACACTAGTGTTACTAGCACTATCAGGACTATTATAGGTATTGTTAAACACACTCACCAGCATGGATGGCCTGCCTTGCTGTAACCCTGGAGGGACCTGCAGAAATGATGAGATTAATGTCAGTGGGCACAACTGTGCCATTGATATTGCATATGATACAGTGCAGTAGTACACCAGTTGCCTTTCACACGTCAGCTGCTGATATTGCCAGTATCACACATGCACAATTACATACTATGATGACAGATACATACCACGGACACACCTTACACATGCATAAACTAACAGTGTACAGAACAGTCAAGTGTACATATGGCATATTACCTGCACGCTCCATGTCGTGCTGCTGTGTGGATCCAGCCTCCATCATGATGCAGGTGTACTGCTGTTGCTGTTCAGGGGCTGGAGCCACAACACTTAGGAGTAGCCCCTCCAGTCTGGTGAGGGGGGGATGTGTGGCCACCCCACCTCCTGTGGCAACCTGTTGCCTGTGGATATCTGATGCACGCTGATGGACACTTCTAATTAAATCACTGCAGTGATGTTGTATCTGCTCATATGTCCTATTATGTGTGCCAATATCATTTACCCTACGGACAAGGTCTTGCCACAGTGCAGCCCTCTCCTGCTGATTCTGACTGGTGCGGGAAAACAGGATGTCATACTCCCGCACCAGGCTCTGGTGTATCTCCTCATCTTCCGCTGCAGAGTAGGCGGGATTACGCTGACGCCATCTCCTGGAAGAGAACACAAACAGGATATCAGCAGACTATGTCAGCAATATATGGCACACATACTATACATGATACTCATGTGTAGTGATATACTACTACTCCCATATGTTGCATGTGTGCGTGTCGTGGTGGATACACAAGTACATGGCCAGATATCAGTGCTCAGCCAACACCTGTGCAACAATACCTGCCACATTCCACACAACATAGTAGCATGCCCCATCGGTCAGCACACACTGACAGGTCCAATGCACAACCTCACTCTGGGGGTTCATCCCAAGGTACTGTATGTGGGACACCATCCACTAGTGTGATGTGGACACAAGTTACTCAGCCTGGATATACATATCCCACCACCACCACCAGCACAGTAGACTACTTTGATATGTATGTGATTAGACAGTTATTCACTTGTTAGGACTGAGATGGTATCCATGCAGCACACTGGGCCAGTGGAAGCCACAACCCACACTGCTGACCCCTTTGCAAATGCTTACCATGGACATGCCATAGATTGCATGGAACTTGCACACATTTCTAACCCAGACCCTATGCACAAAGGTTAGGCATCCTGTCCAGTGGACCCCAGACAGAGGCAGATTGTATAACAATAGCAGGAGGCTACTGCAGGACAGAGCAGATTCACATTAAGGGAAGGCATCTGTGGTCAGCACTGGTACTACGCTACGGTCCCTCATAACAACGGCCACGGCCTACTCTGGGAGGGAAATGGCCACAAACACTATGGATAACCACAAGACCTTCTTCAGTTATGTTACACATATGGACCAAATGCCTCAGATATGCTCTGTGTTAATACACACCTACTTAACATTCACCAAACACACAGATATTGGCAACATTCTTGCAGACAGGTTTGGTGCACGTATCCCCCCTCCTTCTCCCCCACCAGTTGAAATAGTTATCATAGCTGTATGTAACCTCCCTATCATCCTCACATGTGCAGGTGAGGGCCGCCCTCAGCAAAGCAGAACACACAGCATCACTGTGACCTCATGGTATCCCTGGATGTGTGCTACCTGCACTCCAAGAGGACATACAACCACATATAAGACTGATAATTTATCTTGGCCGTACTATAGGATATGTACCTGGACAGTGGCATACAGCAACAGTGGTCCCACACCACTAAGGAGGCACCTCGACTGACCCTGGGAACTACCACATCATATGCATAACTGGCCTGGTCTGCTAAGCTATGAATTATGCAGTATGGGATGCATATGCAGTGATATCGGGTACCTGTAGACACTTGTTCCCAGCCAGTGTGCCTTTGTGATGGGCTGATCCTGCCTCTTAAACCTGGCTGACCTTTCAAAGCAGTCACTACAGCCATTGCTGAGGGCAACGCACAGACAACTGCTGCCAGGATCATGGCCTAACACTGATTGACATGTAATGTATAGTCATCCCCTTTTGGTGAAACTACGTACACACAACATATCACATGGACATACCTATAGATACAGACCTATGACACATTTGGAGGGTTCGCAGTATGCACACTATTAACCTGCTACTTTGCATTCAATGTGTTTGTCGCAGCTGGTTGCGTTACCACTGCTTCTGATTCCTGCTGCTACTGTCACTGCTGACAGCTTAGAGTCACAGTGTGCAGCGTGTTTTTTTTTTCTCTCTGTCTCGGTTTGTCTCTCTCCCTCTGTCTGCTTCCAGACAGTGCAATGAATGTATTGCATGTGTGGAGTGTTAGTACAGGATGCTTTTGTAGGTATCTGTATAGGTCCATGTGATGGCCTCTGCACCAATTGTAAGCCAGCATTTGCTAGTTGCATATAGCCAGTTGTGTACTGATTGCAGTTCTCACTGTGATTTCAGGACAGTGCTATAAAAGGGTATGTGAGATAGGCGTTGCCCTTTCAGATTGTAAGGGCGGGGACCATGCTGGTATGCTGTGGACACTGTTCTGTGAGTGTAAAGGTTAGTATCTCTCTCATGATTCAGGCTGTGTTGTAGATTCACATTTCTCCATTCCTCTCTCCTGTTCCCTGTAGTAAGTGTGTATGCACAATGACACCTACAACTATATATATATATATATATATATATATATATATATATATATATATATATATATATATATATATATGTGCATATACATACATTTATATATGTACATTAACTGACATTATTACCTACAAGCTACCAACTAGCATGGCTGTTTCTGTTCACACACTACTATTATGGGAATCCAGTAGTTTTGACAGTAATTCTACATGACATGATTTGGGTACTACACATCCTATATTCCCTTTACATTCATCCCTACTATTACATGTTATATTTATTTTAGCACAATGTTCTTGTATAAGAGTCATGGCTTAGTGGTAGGTCATACAGACTACTGTTTTCAAGGTCCTGGGTTCGGGACTGCCAGTGGGATTTTATTTTGCTTTTGAACTGAGTACAGGACCTGTCAATCAAAGTGACTAAGACACTTTTAAGCAGTTGTAACTGGGTTAGCGCTGGTTTGCGCAGAGCTCACGGATGCGCACTGGCGGTTAGCTCCGCGCACACACCCGCACATCCGCTTACAACCGCTTAACAGCGCTTACTCTGGCGCACACCCGCGCTATTTTCTTTGAAAGAAATGAAAATGGGGAGACAGGAAAGTGGTGAAAAAGGGGTCACAAAGAGGGTAAGACAGTAGGGAAACAAGCTTGGGATTTGCAAGAGGGATGTAGGTAAGGCCCATAGCTGCCCATTTCTTTATCAGCAACAGCTGTGCATATGTATGTAATTTGGTGTGACATTTGAAACCTTCCACCCCTGAGAGAGGTGTCAGGACTACAATAATACTTGTTGTACAGCCAATTGTAATTGATAGTTTCCATATCCAGCAGACATGTGTGTGGAATGGGCAGCTATGTATGGGGAGTAATTTTTTTGTGGGTACAGAGTGCCCTTTTTTTTTTTTTTCAGGTGAGAGTGGTATGTCAGGTGAAGGAAGTCGGTACAGCTGGGGAGGTAGGTTGGGTAGGTAAACAGAAAAGACAAACAAGACGCATACAGGGGCGGTGTATGACATGTGTGGGGGGGGGTTACACATTTGATGGGGATGGAGGTTTGGATATCCAGAGCCCATGAGCCCACAGATGGCAACAGTGGAACTGATATCCCCACCCATAGGCAGTTGCCACTGTTCCTTCACTGCCCAGGACGGGGCTGTGCTGGGGGCTGTGTAGGCCGGGCAACAGGCATGCCCGTAAGTTGTGCCACCCATGCCTCAAGCTGGCATAGGGGCTCGAGAACAGAGTCCCGAATCTCCCTACGCACCACAGTCTGGATGCTATGGAGGGTGAGTGGTGGTTCTCCTCTGGCCACACTTACAGAGGGGGGGAGAGCCCCATTCCCTGCAATGCTTCCACCCACAGGTGGCACAGGGCCACCGGAGGAGGGTCCAGACTGGGCACTAGTGCCAGGTGCACTCGCCAGCTGAAGTGGGAGAGGTGGGTCCGCTGGAACCCGCCTTCCCTGTCGTCCTATGTTTTGCATTATGTCATGACAGTTTGGGTTAGTGACATATAATACCATTCACAATTAGTTGTAACAACATGCATTAGTATTCCCATTAACCAAACACCCAGATATTCACACCATTGAACAGCGAGCATAACACATGCATAATTTGAACAGCAATACACAGTCCAACAACATGCAGGGTTGATTGATGGCAACAGGCCATCAGGTTTGGATGTATGAACAGGGCAGATGCATCAATGGACATGCAAATATTTATGACCCAACAGGACAAATGCCCAGGGGTGTTAATTGTGATTGCACATACCATTTTCACATGGAATCGGTTATATGTGGTTATAAGGTGGGGTGAAGAAAATAATATTAACACCTTTGAATACCAATACATATGCTGTACATTTCTAATAGCTGCACATATATACACACTACTGTTCTAACTACAGTTTCCAATATGATAACTACTTCAACTTGGTGATAGGACTCTTACTGCAACATCAATATATACATTTTATTGTTCTTCATACACATTCATATCTAGCTTTGTTCAGCTACATCATCCTGCTACATTTGCTTTATATAGCTGTAGACAAGTGTGGATGTTTGGTATATCAGACAATCATACTATCTGCATATTGCAGACTGAGAGCAACATATCCAGATTTTGGGATACACATTCCAGATGCAGCAACACTTTGAACAGATTTCGCTGTTTGGTTTTGATTCTCACATGCATTTCATTCTGTCTTGACTGCAGTATACTTTATTCAGGGGTTATTACTACTGTATTGCTGGATTGGGTTATATGTGGTTATAGGGTGGCGTGAAGCAAATAATATTAACACCCACGAATACCAATACATATGCTGTACATTTCTAATAGCTGCACATATATACACACTACTGTTCTAACTACAGTTTCCTATATGATAACTACTTCAACTTGGTGATAGGACTGTTACTGCAACATCAATATACATTTTATTGTTCTTCATACACATTCATATCTAGCTTTGTTCAGCTACATCATCCTGCTACATTTGCTTTATATAGCTATAGACAAGTGTGGATGTTTGGTATATCAGACAATCATACTATCTGCATATTGCAGACTGAGAGCAACATATCCAGATTTTGGGATACACATTCCAGATGCAGCAACACTTTGAACAGATTTCGCTGTTTGGTTTGGATTCTCACATGCATTTCATTCTGTACTGACTGCAGTATACTTTATTCAGGGGTTATTACTACTGTATTGCTGGATTCATGACACGTTCTCACACTCTCTCACTTGTTTTCATTTTACTATTCAGGATGGTACTTACTTCTAGGCTTTATTGACATGTTTTTCCTGTAGTTATTACAATCCTTTCCAGCAGTCTCACTTCTGTCATGTTTCAGTATTTCAACAGGGATATATTTCACACATGTGATTTCATCATCTTCTGCAGCTATATTTTTCAGCCTGCTGCAGGTTGTGTACTATTTTCTTACAGGTGGGGCATTTTTATTTCAGAATTTATGTCAGACATTTTCATTTTTCTGTTTGGCTTACAGGCTGCTACACACTTTTGTAATCAAGCAATACTTGCAAACACTTTCACACTGTTACTTGCACATTTTATTCCTTAGTGACTACACTGCACTCTTTTGCTGACTGTCATACTTTTATATTTCTTTACAGTTACTGGTAGTGGATTACTGACCTGCCTGGTGGTGCAGCCGCACCAGCCTATCGCCATAGGCTCTGCGGTTTGCAGAATGGACACCTGCAGCTGTAATATAAATGAAGTAATATTGGAATACACATCTCCATAATATCAGCTAGTTTAATTTCTTACATACATAATTAAATGTAACTTACTCAGTAGTGGGGCGTTGGGCATTTGCCGGGCCACCTGGATCCAAAGGTTCAATTGGTCCTGCTTGGATCTCTTCAGGTCCGCATGGTGGTGACGGACCTGCTCACCAGTCCTTGGAATCCCTGTGGCACTGGTGAGATCATGAGCCAACTGGTCCCACGCCTCAGCCCTATATGCTCCCCACAGGACCTGGCCCTGCATGAGTTGGGCCTCATGATTGTGGACTAGGAGCCAGACCATGTACCTGGACTCCTCAATGCCCCACCTCTGTGCTCGAAACCAACTACCCTCTCCTACTCCTGTCATTCTGGCTGCAAGTCAGTTCTACAATCGTTTATGCTGTTTATTCCCACCTATGGGGCTTATATAGTCCGTTTTTCCCGCACATATCTGTGATTGGCCATTTTGGAATTGTATCAACTTCAGTAAACCTGCATTGTCATGCTCCAGTTTGTATTCATTCCTATATATTAGCTGTTATTGCATTTGTAGGTACTGCTGTCATGGCTTATTGGTTCAGTACCTTGACTATGGTGTATAGTATCCTGGGTTCGAACCTGGCCACTACTTTTTATTTTTTATGACTGTCTAGACAAGCTGAGGGGTGTGTCTGTGTAAAGGCAGTTTTGATACGGCTTGCTCAACGTTGCCCGTTGGTTAGCTTGTTTGCGCGGTGCGCAGCTCCGCGCAAGCGAATGCTGGTTTAAGCCTCATTTGGCTATCAGCACACATATTACGCTCAGCTCAGTTAGGGGCACATAGATTTAGCATGTTAAACCACTGCTCAGCTACGGGCACTCATTTTGCACCAGTTAAACCACTGCTCACCTACGGGCAGATGCACTCACCCTGTTAAACTGTAGCTCAGCTATGGGCACATCTGGCATTTTTTATTGTTTTGTTACCTCACATTTCTTCAATATAAATGGGCTATTTAATTACATTTTACACAAAATGTGATTTTATGTGTACATATTTGTCAGGGACTTGTTTC
Organism: Protopterus annectens; assembly: GCF_019279795.1. Classification (NCBI taxonomy): domain Eukaryota; kingdom Metazoa; phylum Chordata; order Ceratodontiformes; family Protopteridae; genus Protopterus; species Protopterus annectens. Next base: position 1,341,401,240 of record NC_056735.1, on the reverse strand, counting down.
GTGTTTAATTTGCTAAAAATAAAAATTGGTGTTGTGGGGGCTCAAACCATGAATGCCTGCTTTTCAGCCAACATCTTTACCACTACGCTTTTGCTTCTTGGCTTACTTTGCATACTTAGTTCTTATATGCTTTCCCACTGACTGCTAACTGTAGCTGCGCTACGGGCACGCCCGCACAAACGAGCGCACTCACTGTTAAACATCTTTACAATTTAAAAAAAATTATGTGATGTTCATTTGTACATTTTATGTTCGTAGTCTGTGGGGACATGTGTTGTGTTGTGTTTATTCACATTTCCATGGACTCTGTCGTGGGTGTTGCTTTGGGCACTTTTACTCTTCTGGGGGCGTGTCCGCTTACAGGGCTCGGCCTACGGACACGCCCCCTACTGTCTTACACGGACCGTGTTAGCCTTAGGTGTGATTCAGCATGCTCTTATGAATATGCAGAGCATGCTGACATCACTCCATTTAGCTGCAGCCTCCATGTATGAGTTATAACTCTTACATGGAGGCTTCGTGAATCCTGCCCTATATCTTTATCATTTAACTTCTTACTACTTATTTTGTTTATTGTTTGCTTGCTAATTTGTTTGTTTCTTTGTACTTGCTTATTAATGTTTTGGACTGAACATGACTGACCCATATCAGCTGCCCAGGTGGTTGCATACAAGAAAAAAATAAAATAAAGTACAGCATATAATTATTTGCAGTACAACACAAAAGATGTTGGTATGACATAATATCACAACACAGCAAAGCCCAGTTACAACAATTCTAGCTACTTAGTAGCAATAAAAGTGGAAGGCACTAAACTCACACTGAGTTGGCTGAAATACTAGCACCCAGTAATTGTATCTCTACTCTCTAGCTATACAGTGTAAAACATATTTGTGTATGACAGGTGTTGGGCATAACCCTATTGCTGCAGTGCCCATTTGCCATATAGTCTTAAGATGAATTACTCCTCATATGTTATTTGGTGGTTAACCATACAAATTATAAGTCCACAGCACATGCCTGTGATATTGCAATGCCTGATTTATGGCCTGTGTCTCTATGCCTTAGAAGTGAATCTGGAGTAAAAGAGAGAAAAACTTACTTACTCAAGGATTGCAGTAATGAGTGAGTAGTATAGTTTGTGAATGGAGGTGGGCCATTGATGATGAAGTGCTGTAGAGTAGAGTAGAGATAACCTCCATTTAAGTCTTCTCAGAACTGCACTGCTAAAGCAAGGACTGGAAAGTGACATTAAGATGACTGTGTCTTTAAAGTGGTCTGGAAAGGGGTGAGAGGTAGGAGACTTGTCAGAGAAAACAGAATAAAGTATAGAGAGGGAAAAGGTCATATGAGAGAAGGATAAAGCAGTAGAGAAAGACGGAAATACAAAAGAAAGATAATTTTGTTTTAATATGATACAGTTTTAATACAGTTAGTTACCTTTTCACAAATACCACAAAAGTTGGCACCACAAAATTTAGATAATTAATTAGTATAAGTAAGCTTTGCATATGTTATGTGATTTTGTTCTTAGTAGTTTATTGCATGATAACAGCTAACCTAGTGTCTTACATAGATTAGTAGTGGATGTAACAGCATATTTTTTTCAACTTCTTGGAGCTAGGCTTAAATTTCTACAGTGTAAATAATATTAGGTATAAGGTGATTTGTATATATTTAAAATATATCTAATTTATTGAAAATCGATTTTTGGAGTGTTTAGACTATTGAAATTTTGTATGAAAATTATACATGTAAGTAATTTTATGCTTGAATTTGTGGTACAGCAGCTGTTGATTACATTCCTAGTGAGTGCATTTATTTAACTTTAATGTTGTACTAGTTGTTTTAAATCAATGAAGTGTAGAAGTCAGGGACTGTATTTGGTGGATTAATTAATTATCTAATTAATTGTTCAGTTAGGGGGTGGAGGAAAGTGCAAACTAGTGTATATATATATATATATATATATATATATATATATATATATATATATATATATATATATATATATATAAACTGCTTTTGTGCCTGCTGTTTTTGTCTGAAGAAGTCTGGTCATAGAACCAGACGAAAAGTGCTTACCACAGTGTGGTATTGTGGTTTGTCCATTTTTATCAATTTTAATTAAAGAGCTGAATAGCTGACGAGTTCATTGGTGTTTGAGATGCTTTGTCCCACCTTTTCACAGATGTTATATTTGAAGAACAAATAATTCCCCAGTTTATTACAGTTGTCCTTGTATCTGGCACCTCATAATTTGCCTTCAGTAAGATGGTCATTACATTTAAGCATTCTCTTTTATATTACACATTATCAATGAACCAATAAAATGGCAATATATATTTAAAGATCTAATACATGTGGCTGTAAAAGTCATGGTTGAAAGCTCAGATCATGGCTGAAAAGCGTCCATGGATGGAAGAATAGTACCCTTACCTGATCAACAAAGTAAAATAAATATAATTAAATAAATAAATAAAATGCACATCAGATATTTATATGTAATACTTTTATTTATACAAAAATCAGTAAAAAATCATTCAGTTGCTATTCTATATTCCTCCTTTATAGCAACTTTTAATCCATTTGGATTCAAAGTACTATATCTATTATTTGTTTTTAAATTTAACTTCTAAACATATTAACAATTTATCTTTATTGCTCTATTATAGACCTTGTTGACAGCACATGGTGTAAAAGGGAATGTTTAAATGTAATGAGCGTTTCCTAGGAATTAAAAGTAGAGATGCAGAGCTTGGGTCCATGGCAGTGAGGGATGGATCCTTGATTGCAACCCATGTTACTGGTGTTCAATTAATGGCTCCAGCACTGGAGGAACCAGAGATGGAGGGGGCAAGGGTGTAGGGCCTAATCATCTCTCCTAGGGTGGGTGGAAAGTGGGGAGGATTGCATGCACTTGTGCAAAAATAAATAAATAAATAAATCGTGCAATAGCAAATGTTGACAAGCATCTCAATGCAGAGAACTGGCAGGGAGAGGCAAAAGAAAATCAAACACCTAGAAGAGATGTTAGACATACAAGAAATAACTGGTAAAGTATATTGCAAAGTTAAAAAATAAGTGATTTCTATGTGGAATATATGAGAAAGACAGATTGGACATTAGTATAAATAAAATGTATATTGTCAGATCAGTCTGATAGTGTGGAGAGGTTAACAAAAAAGAAAAAAAAAAGATGAGCACATATAGATTAGTACTAGGCTAACTGCCTATCTGGGCTATTATAAGCCTAGATAATCACCCAATGTCAGAATCAAGCCCTGCAATTGTGTCTATAAGGTAAACACTTTAGCCATTATGCCAGCCTCCCACCTGGATGCAGATAGTGTAACAGGGGGCCACCCAAGAGGAAATCAATGAAAAGCTTACTGAAGGGAAACTGAATTGGACACTATCCCAGAAGAAATAGAAGTGAAGGGGTTTTTAGTGGTACAGATCAATAAATGGACAGCTAGCTTGATTGAAGAGATCAAGTTAGACTGTGCACAAAGGGCATATGTTGCTGCAGGGACATCAATGTGCTTTTCCATCACTGATAGTAAATAAAGTACAAATGTATCAGCTGAAGGAGCAGATTTTAAGTGAACTGTGAAAAAAAGTAAAATGCTCAAAATCGATGAGTCTAGATATTAGCAGTTTCTGCAATAAGAGAGATAGGTAGACTGTGGAAACCAAAAGGTTGAAAGCAGGAGTCGCATCAGCAAGGGGGCAAAGGAAAGTTAGCCAGTGAAGTCTTTTCCCTTATTTCATAAGAAAAATGTTGGATAAACAGAGTGAAATAAGGAAGACTTCCAAGAGAATACAAGATACCCTGCTGTATGGATTAATGTAACATAACATTTTCACTGTTTTAGAGGACCAATAAAAAAAACAAGTGACTTAAGAACTTTGAGGAAAAGGGAGGAGGAACTGCAATATAACTTTCATTACATGTTTTGGGGCTTTGGAAAGTAAACAAATTAATGATCTATCAATTATGGAGACTGAGTATGTCATTACAGTCACCCAAAAAGAAATCTGCAAGGACAGTGTGATATAATATGTGTGTGCATTTACTGCATTATCAAAGTCAGTCATTGATACTACCCCCTCCCAAAAACTTATTAAAAATTAGATTACATGCTACTTAAATTTTTATGGTTCCCCTTAAAACCTAGGATTGCATATAAATGGCACATTACAGCTTGGAACAGTAATGGGATAACATCCCCTATCTTAGATCTTTATTCCAAATCAGTGATAATTAATGTAATATTACATTGGATCTCACCTACCTATATATCTGGCTACTTATATATCTGGCTGGAAAATAATATATGAGATTCATATAACTGATGTCAGAATTATAGAAAATCAATTTAAGGAACAATACAGAATGAATAGAGTTCACCGGCTTTTACGTGAATTTTGTTTATTTAATAAGAAGTTTGATAATTTTTCTTATGGCATTAATCAAATATTTAATAACTTTAAAAATACAATTGATTGTAATTATAACATTAAACAGTTCCTACATCTTATATTCCCTATAGCATATTCCCCTGATTGCCTAGATTCTTTCAACATCAATGTGATGCAAAAATTAAAGGAAAATAACTTGATATTCTGGTATCTGTTTATTGAAAATAAGAGTATTAACCACTAAACTCTCTTTTATGTAGTTTTGATAATAGTCAAGACAGTTGGTTGTTTATACACTCATTATGGCAGTTTATAGAAAACACAATGAGAGTATCAATCAACCTAGAGACTGAATCTATACCTAGTTTGATTCAGCTTTTTATTAGGTGTCTTGAAAAGACAGATGATCAAAAATTAAGTATCTCACATATCTATAAGATACTAATTGAAGACACTATAAAGTTTGACTCAGATTTTTGGAATTACTATGTAAAGATTAATGGAGAACGAATATCTGATGAATCCAAAAAACTGTTATTGAAATCTACGTATGGTACCTCTTCTTCATTATATTAGAGATTGTATACATGGACATTTATGAATAGGAGTTTTTATACTCCACATAAAATAAATCTTATACTCAAAAACAGTGAAAATAAATGGTGGAAATGTGATGAATTACTAGAGGCCAACTGGGTTCACATGTTCATTGAATGTAGAAATGTTGTTCAATACTGGGAAGATTCAAATATTTTGTAAATGCTTTATGGTCTGATAACTGTCATATTTCTAACTCACTAATGCTATTCAATGTTCCTATACCTAATGTAATACCTAAATCTCAGATTCAGTTACTCTGGTCAGATTTTGCAATTGCCAGAAAAGTTATTACTTAGAACTGGAAAAGTAAACAAGATTTGATGATTAAAGAATTTATTAATTTAGCAAAAGTTGTTTGTAAAAAAGAACTGCAAACCATTTGTTATTGAACTCATAACATTACTCATAAAAAATAGCATGGCAAAAATTGGAAAACCTTTTGAACAAATACTGATAACTTCTCATGGATAAAATGATTGTTTATCATGGATGAATGTAAATATTATAAATAGTTTTGTTATTTTATTGTATTTGTTATATGTACATTTGTGTAAGTTTATAATGAAAAAATTAAAATGTTTTTGGAAAAAAAAAAAGAAATACTGAAAAAGAATGTTTGGATGGATTCCATCTTCACAAAGAGACACTTGGACTTGTATGAGAGATTTATTAAGTATAAACAAGTCTGACTAGTAAAATACATTGATCTATGCTTGTCTTGTAACTTGTGACAGTACAGTATCCAATATGTTAACCAGCACAAAAGACAGGTTTTAAAAACACAATGGAAACATTTTCAGGTAAGCAGAACAATTGAATTATCTTTTATGAAATAAATGAATGGAGAAAATGTAGAGTGAATCACTGAAGAATAATAGATGGGACATAATAACCTGGGGTACTGACTGGGATGGGGGGCAGATGATAGATGAGAGCAAGCAGGCTCTGTGCACCAGCATGGAGTGATAACTTGATTTATTACATTATTACAGATGTAGATATTAAAAATGTAGAAAAGCATAGCTATTAAAAACCATTCATTAATGATGAGGATAAATATTAAGTTATTCATGGGTGGAAGAAGGGGAAAGAGGATGAAGTAGGGGAAGAAATATTTAGTTTTTTATTTATGGTTGAATTTAAAAGAATTAAAGCAGTCTGGGAAGGATCAACATATACATAGTAGGATATAGAAAAGAAAAGAAGTGAGGTCCTCACCTGATACTATGTACAACATAAAAAGGCCACACAATAACAACTAGGATGTTAACAGAAATATTAAATGTTACTTCATCTAGCCACACGGAATATAAATGGCCTATAGGAGGACAATAAAAGAAATGAGGCAACAGATTATATAAACATCTGTCAACAACAGTATAACAGTAATAGATTATATAAACACAACAATTGTCCATCCTCAGCCACTTGCACTAGCCAGGTAGTGTTTGAGACTATGCTTATTCTCCTTAAATATGTTTCAATGTTGTCTTAATGCTGTAAGTAATATACTCTGCTGACTGTGACTTTTAACTGTGTTCTCTGGCAATATGTGCTCATTTCACCTGCCTTTAAATTGTTTAACTCCTTGAATATGTTGAAATGTTTATGCTTTAATAATGTTAGATTTGATGTTTGCTTCTGAATATCATTTTCAAGTGTGTTTGATTGGCAATTCTGTTATCTCACCAGCCTTATAATCAAGTAGTGAATTAAGAGTAGACTTCAAGTTTATACTGTGTTCTGGAACTACATGCTTTCAAAGGTGGGTTATGCCTATTTTGAGTTTTGAACACTGTGTACTGTTTTTATAATCTGGTCCTGCTAACGTGCTTAGTTGAAATATCAGTATCTTGTTTTCTATAACCCTTGTAATTTAGTTTTGTACTGCAAATCCTTGTCTTACTGAGGATCAAACTATAATATCACATTGCCTACATCTAAGTAGGACTGGCATTGACAAGTTGACACATTTGTTGCTTGATTGTATTGCTAAACTGCTTTACAGGTTTTGTATCCAGTGTTTATTTTCTGTGAATTACTGTAGTGCTAACTGTTCTGTTTATACCTATTTTGGACTCTGCTTCTTTGCTCATCTTATTTTTTTCTGTACATAACTGCTTGGACCAGTACTACTACCTTGGTCCTGTAGCTCACCTTGCTGGAACTCATCTGTTGCATATCTAATTCTCAGGATGTATTGAACATAGTCTGTATTTCCCCTGTCTGTGCTCTTCATCTTAAACTATCCTGCCTTATCAGTCTGCTGTGACTCTAATTTCAATTATCTTTCTTTCTTTAGTTCTCACTATCTGCATTTATGCACCATGTCCTTTTGTCATAATGCTGTTCTGTTTTGTCTCCTTTACTTTTGTACATGTTGCTTCAACAGTTAACCATAGATGTTTGTTATATTGCAGATAGTTGTGGACTGCACCTCCACCCCAGTGACTACAGCAGAATAAATACATCATCCATCCCTGGAAATACACACAGAAGAGTCTTCTATTCAGTGTAAGGGGAATTTGCTTGTTTGTTCTGTTATTTTCGTCATGCTCTGTTGGAAATGGTTCCAAGTGTAATGTCTCATCTCTGTTTGGAGAGTGCTTAGTGGTCTACATTTTGGCTGTTTTAACTAGAATCAAAATAGCCTCCATGGCACCTTAATCTTTCTCCTCTCCTTCCCTCTAATTAATCAGTTACACCCTACTCTTGCTGGCAGACTGCACTTTCTTAATTGTTCTTTGCAGCTACTGCTTTATGACTCTTCCTCTTTGCCTCTATATGCATTCCATGTTGGTTTGCTTCTTCCCTTTTCCATGCCCTGATGTTTTCACCAACTAATGAACAAACAACTTCTACTTTGAGTATTAAATGTGGCTGGCTTTAAAAGCAGTTAAGAAAAAGTTATTTTCTTATTTTTCCAAATGTTCTTTTTCCTAATAGCATTAGCCTGCTACTGCCTTACACACATTTATAGGTCACATACTCTTGTTTGTTGTTGTTTGTCTTTTCGGCTTTTCCCAGCTAGGGGTCACCACAGGGGAACTCCGGTCTGCTAATGATTGGCAGTCGATTTTTATGGTGCCGAGTTGCCAGCCTGATGCCCAACCTTCAGTGAAGGCACGCCCATTCACGCATGTCTTTCGGAGGCCACTCGACCACGGGGAGGACATGCAGACTCCACACAGAAGGCACTCAAGCCGAGAATCGAACAGGAGAACCTCTTGCTGTGAGGTAACAATGCTACTGCTATACCACCACGGATATATCTAGGTCACATACTCTAATACACTTAAAGCTATTCTTTTATCTCAATACGTCAATACCATTTTCTTGCCTGCTCCTATATAAGTTTAAACAAAAGGGATTCCCAAACTGTGAGTAATGGATATTAGTATGTGACACAGCACCTCTGATTAAAGCTAGCAATGATGTGGGGGTATATATATGCGTGCTGCTAACAGAACAATCCAGTTTATGAGCCAGGAATGTAGGAAGGCCAGTAGATTGAATTTGTGTTGGATGTATGAGTGAAGAATGGAAGTGAAAAGAGCCATTTTAATGTGTCTGCAACAGATAGTGGATTAGGACCTTAAATATATACAGACAAATGGTGAGTGCAAGGAGTTCCAGAGTTCTAATGGGCATGGTAACATTTGGTAATGAAGCAGGGCATTAGAATACAGTATGAACAGATGAAAGCAAGATGAAATTCTGTTTGGATGGAATGAATTTCACTGGAAAAGCTATACAAAACTGGGGAGCTTCCCTATTACCTCTCCCAATGTACATTTGAAATTAAGGCTCTAGTAAAGTTTAAGTGTAGAGACATGCATACAGTTAAGGAACTGGATGCAAATCAGAAATTAAAGGATGGTTAAGTGAAGCACTGGAAGAGATGTAAGTTCAATGGCACATAGGATGTTACATGAAAATTGCACGGGAATTCAAAAGTTTAGGGGTCCATATACATGTAGTTTAGAATTTTGACCTGACCTGGTAGCACCTTTATTTCAGTTTGTGCATATAAGAAAGGGACAAAAGTAGATGACATATTGAGATCCCTATTACGTCATCGAATGGCCATATTGTTGAATGGCATTTCATAGGAAATGCCTTTTGTCAACCATTCTGACTAAGATCACACTGCGGTAGAGATCAGGAAATGTACCCTTTCCCCACTGTAGTGTGATTGGTATATATAATTAGCGGCTGTGTGGGGGATCAATGAATGGATTCTCTAAAGAAATGCTGTTCAACAACGTGGCCGTTTGATGGAATAATATAGACTTGATGTGTTGCAGGTGTAATCAGTAGGGCGCTGGTAAATATTAAACATGGTTGGACTGCCAAAGTACAAAGAAGGTTTGGAGGAAGGTGGAATGTGTCTGTGATGAGGTATATGTTAGACACTTACCTTCTATAAAATAATTTTTAATGTTTGGGATAGTTAGGAGGCTTCAGTGCAGAGCTGGATTGATAGGACTGAAGCTGTAATAATGAGAGGATGGAACATATGATTGATTTGGCTGAAATACAGTGCTAATCAGATAAAAGGAGCATCAAAGTTAGTTGTTCACAATGCTACTTGGCTGTGGAAAATTAAGGCAGGCTATAAGAAGGGGCATAGAAGTGAGAGAAATGGCTGAATTTATGTAATTTTCCAAAGCTGCATATGATTCAAGAAGGGGTGTAACATGTCAAGTGTTCTGTTTTCTATTAATGACTGGGGAGATTTTATTGGAATGTGGGACTGATGATGGGCCTATTTTTTTTCTTTCAATTCTATTCCTCCTGTTTGATTTGCCCTCCCTCCAACACATTTCTTTTTGTTTCTTTCTTAGTTTAGGATAGGATAGGATACTTATATAGGTAGATAGATAGCTTCTGCATGTTCTGATTTTAGCAAACTATGTTTTAATCAGAAGAAGGAATTCAGGAATGTTTACCACTGAGCCTTGTTTATCTGGTGGCAGTCTCTCAAAAGGTGCATTCCACCATTCATATATGTGTATGTTTATGCATGTCTAGAAAGAGCATTATGTTTGGCAGTTGTATTTGACTAGGAAGTAGGTGATTTGACTGTAAAGTAACATTTTAAATAATGTTAAATAAGTAGGAATCTGTTGTTAGAGGTGATTAGAGTTGACTGTACTTATGGGTCTATGGCAGAAGATCGACTTCTCAGAAAATTGAACTTCATGTTGTTGAGGCCATATGATCGATGATTTGAAAAGTGAAACTGTTTGTGCTGAGATCATGGCACAATGAAAAATGGTGAATTTGCCCTTTTCCCCATGGTAATGCAATTTATAATTATTGGGGAGGCTCAGGAGGGGTCTTGCCACCCAGTAAAAACATTGTTTTTGGTATTTGTTTTTATTTTTATTTATTTATTTTTTTACACGCCCTCTTCAACTGTTTCTGTTGTTGAGCATATGGTCTTGACCAATGGAGTTCGATCTTTTGAGAAGTCAATCTTTTGAACTAGATCCATATTTATATATCATGTTCAAGTTTTGATTCACATAAAAAAAATCACATAAAATCATATAATGCAAAAAAGCATCATTACTGATTTATTTTATCTGTAAGCTAAAGCACTTTTATAAAGTGTCCCTTTGTAGCATGTAGACCTGTAAGTGAGCTGAAAAGATATTCATGTGCAAAAGTAGATTTATTAATGCAAAAGACAGGGGGCAAGATCAGCTGTGAATTTCTGTGTAGATAACTGCTGGCAATTCTCACCAAGGATGGATAATTTAAATTCCTTCTGCAGTTTATAAGCTATAAACTTGGAAGTATGATGCCATTGTCAGTTAGGAGCAGAACATGTGTAAATTACTTCCCAGAATATGTTTCTTACCATCTCTAAGAAACAGCAGTGATGATTTCACTTTCCAAGCATCTGGGCATGTACAGTATTTATACACATATGTAAACAAAGATGAATATTTTAATAACTGGCATCTCTATTTCTGTTCACGCAACTACGTCTGAGACATGAAAAGTACAGTCAGAAGTGTCTCATGATGCCTTGTCCGTGAGGAGTTGTAATGAGGAGAAACTGGAATGCAAATGTTGCGTCATCCTTATAGGCCAAAGCACCTGTGTTTAGGTTACTGAGTCTAATTAATTCCCACTTCAACAGCGCATTGCTCTAAAAACAGATGCATTTATTTTAGAACAGTGTGTAAGGCTCATTTGTAAGTCATTTGAAAAAATTAATAGATTGGCAGTTAATACATTACTTTAATCTGTCTTAGCAGAAATGCATTTGGTATTATGTAAATTCAGTGTAAAAACTGGGAGACACAATGGTCCACAGAGACACAGCTCACCACATCTCTAACTCATCAAAATAATGAGAGTTTAGACATTAAACTTTTCCCCTTTCTTCTCTGTTGTGTGAGCTGGACTTCGTATCTATGAGATACCGTGGTGTGGGAGAGTACAGCCTCTGACCACACCCACGATAACATTTTGTTATGAAGGAGGAAAATAACATTTAAAAAATCATCATTTCGATGAGTTACTGATGTGATGACTTCAAGGACAACCACAAAGCATTCTATAGCTATGTCAAGAATCTCAATGGCAACACCTAGATCTGCTCTGAGTTACAGCACAAAGGCACGAACATTACAGAACCAACTGATATTGCCAACATCCTGGCAGATAGGTTCAGTGCTAACTTTACCCCCCCTCACCCCCTAAAGGGCCCATATCTATACAGGAAGAATGCAGAGTCCCTGTAATCACAACTACGCAGGTGAAAGCTGCACTCTCTAAAGCCAAAAACACAGCATCCATAGGATCGGACAACATCCCAGGCTGCGTTTTACATGAACTTCAGAATGAACTGGCTCCCCACTTAAGCACCATGTTCAATAATAGCCTTGCATCAGGCTTTGTGCCCACTGAATGGCGCACAGCAACAGTTATCCCACTCCACAAAGGGGGAGCCACCACTGATCCCGGGAACTATAGACATATTAGCCTGACGAGCATGGTCTGCAAAGCCATGGAACGTATCATCATGGAACTCATAACCAAAGACACTGGTAACCTCCAAACTCTGGATCCCACCCAGTTCGGGTTTGTGAAAGGCAGATCATGCTTCCTGAACCTGATCGACTTCTTTGAGGGAGTCACCAAAGCCGTAGATGAAGGTAAGGTGGTCCACACAGCCTATCTTGACCTCGCCAAGGCTTTCAACACCATCCCCCATTCTAGAATTATAGCTAAACTCAATAAACTAGGCATAAATCCCTACATCACAAGATGGGTTGCCAACTGGCTCACTGACAGAACCCACACTGTAAAAGTTGCAGACTCCAAATCTGACCTCAAACCAGTGACAAGTGGAGTACCACAGGGTTCCGTCCTTGGACCGCTCCTGTTTGGTATCTACTTCTCTGAAGTGCAGGCTAACACAGAAGGCCTCTGGCTAATGATGTTTGCAGATGACTGCAAACTAGGAGCCATAGTCAAGTCCCCAAATGATGTGAACATCCTACAAAAGGGCCTCTCTGAGACAGATGCCTGGTGTCAGAGCCATGGCTCAAGCTCAATGCCAAAAAGTGCAGTGTCACCCCCTTTGGTAAAAACTCTGTACCCATGAACTACCACATAGGCAGCAATCTACTTAACACCGAATGTGTGATAAGAGACCTTGGGACCCAGGTGGACAGTAGTCTCTCCTTTGATAGTCACATTGCCACAGTAGTCAGGATGTCCTTCTACGTGGCACACCTCATCATAAAAGGTTTCTTATCCAGGAAAAAAGAGGTCATCGTTCCCCTCTACTCGACACTCATTAGACTCACTATAGAGTACAACGCCCCTTTTGTAATGTACCTCACAAGACATCTGAGGCAGCTGGAAAGGCCACAGAAGTACCTCACAAAGAGGATTACTGGACTCAAACAAATGCCCTACACTGACTGCCTCAAAAAACTCCAGCTTTACTCCGTAGCATATCGCCTACCCAGAGGTGATCTCTGCCTAACATATAAAGCTATGTCAAACCCAGAGCTGTTAGACATGCTACACCTAAAGAAATCCCAATCCCTCCAAGCTACACCCTCTAGGGACCTAAACCTTGTCACCACAATAAAAAGGACATGCTGGAGGGATAGATTCCCATCCCAGAGACTTCCCATACTCTGGAACAGGCTACCCATCTATGTCAAGCAAAGTTCTTCATTAGCACTCTTCAAGAAAAATCTTGATGAGTGGATGGGAAATAGGAAATACCCCCCAGGGATCACTTCTGTGTCTCTGCTCAACAGTGGCACAGGAAAATAACTTTCTTGGGTGGCGTAAGCCGGGGAACCTTGTTGGCTAGGCTTGCGTAGGCCCTTGAGCCGATAGCCTAGTACCAACCTATGAACCTATGAACTTTATATGACAATAAGAAGCCTAAAACTGTGTTATGCAACATGACCATTGCATCACTCTACTTACTAAATTCTTGGTTTAATTTCCATTTTTTTGGCATTCATAATGAATTATTTAAACCACGGTGGTGCAGCAGTAGTTTTGTTGCCTCACAGCAAGAGGTTCTCCCATTTGATTCTCGGCTGGAGCAGCTTATGTGTGGAGTCTGCATGTCTTCCTCGCGGTTAAGTGGTGTTCAAAAGACATGCGTAGAATGGGTGTGCCTTTGCTGAAGGTTGGGCGTTGAGCTGGCACTTCGGCACCCGTAAAAAAATCTACTGCCAATCATTAGTGGACTGGAGTTCTGCTGTGGCAACCTCTAACTGGGAAAAGCTGAAAGAAGAAAAACAACAATTAATTATTTCATGGTATAAGCTGATGCAAGTCCCACATGCTGAATTGCACTATGAAATAGTACTGCTGATGTGAAATTGTGACTCTTAGTGTCAGAGCACCTCTGTCCTTGCATTGTCCAAACTGGTATAAACAACTTATGCCAACTTGCATTATGAAAAACAATATAGAGAGCATAGCAGGCTACAACTGAGAAGTCCACTGTGGTGAGTTTGGAAGTCAATGGGTATGTACACCGAGAGATATGAAATCAAAAGAGGCCAGTCACATGAAATAATATTACAGTGAGCAGTTAGGTGGTGTGGTCCTAGCAGCTCACTGCCCCCTGTCCTAAATTGTTGCACTGTGGGTGTTGTGTGTGAGTCTGGTTTAACTCTGGCCTGCAATTAATGCTTTTAGGTTACAACCTGCTGTAGCAGCATGGAGCAAGACACCAGAGAGATGACTTCATTCCTAAAGAGAATCATATCCTAATGGATGCTCTTAGGACATATGGGAAATACCTGTTTGAGAATGGGGGGGGGGGGTTGGAGGGGAAAGCAGGTAGAGAGAGATAAAGCATAGAATTATGAGATCAATGCTACAGCAGAAAGAAACTGCACATTAGCACAGTGTGGGAAAACAGAAAATGACCTTGTGGAATATGCAAGGATCAAAGCTAGACAGAATTCAGTTGCCTACAACAGCCACTGGTAAGGACCTTCCACAATCCAAACATTAACACTTGATAAGGTGTACCTTCTCTTCATAAGGGTGATGACTATGATGCAGATGATGATGCCACATGAATTATCAGAGATGTGGTGGACACCAGTAGTTTCAGACCACTGCAGCAGCCAGTGTGTCAGTCAGGAAGGCAATACTTCATACTGCCATATACTATCCATGAAAGTTGCGTACATATAACCCATTACATTTTCCATCACCAGCTGCCATATTAATGTCAGGCATGCAAGAAAATTTATACTGTTTCCATGGTAAGTGTCTGTATCATATGTTTATACATAAATAATTTTTGCTTTCCAGTGGTCTCTCAGGCTCAGCACCAGAACCAATCACTTCTACTGTACCAGCACAACACACTGAAGTTAACAATGGCACTATAACTGTCATACTCATGACATAGTCTGAGGACAATGGCACACAGTCACAAAGTATACTGGTAGCAACCCCCCCCCCCGGAGGTACATAACTCCATGAGCAGTGACATGGGCTCATACAATCAACAGAATGAAGACATAGGATTGCAAATGGAAGAGGGGGACATTACAAAGTTCAACACCAGACACTTGTGAACAACATGAAGACATTCAGAAAGCTGCTAGCATTTCAGAGTTAGCAGTATTCACTGTGATTCCTGTGAAAATAGGTGCAAGCTGAAGGCATACCTTGCAGCTAGCTCCAGAGACACACAGGACCTTAGCTGCCCAGCAGCAGATGTGCTGTGACATTAATCAGTGATAAGACACTGCCACAGTGAGTCAGGTACAGATAGTTAGAGTACTACAGGATATACATGATGAATTTCATCATTACATGGGAATGGTGGAGGTCAGGGGTAATGCCATGGTGATCCTCATGTGCATTATAGTGGCAAACACAACAGCTCCATTCACCCACTAGTAAAGACTTACCAAGCTCATATATGAAGCACAGCTGGGTTTGGATGGGGGGAGTGTCTGCAAATGGTGTGACAGAATAGGCTACACACCACTTGATTCAAAAGGTAGTGCTACAATGGGTGACATAGCGCAAAAGAAAACAAACAGGACTCATTAGCCTTCTACATGGTAGAACCTCACAGACAAGATCTCAGTTCCGTAACATAGTCAGATCATTGGGTAGGAGTTCCCCTGCATCCAGCAGATCATGACATCGCAGTAACTTAGCATGATGTTCTCATGTCAGCATTTGTTCACAATCACTAGGAATGTCACCTGCATTATCATTGTGTATGACACCTTAGATATATAATTACATATAATTGCACTGTGGACCATAAAGATAGTACTTAGGAATGGATATAAAAGAAGAAATACTTTCAACATGTATAAAACTGTGATGATACTGTGCAGAAGGAAAAAAATGGTGGTGGAGGCTTTTGATTTGATTCTGCAAAGTACAACTTCAAATAGTATTGTGTGTGTACTGCAGAGGGGATTTATAAGCAGGACCATGCCTTTGCTAGTGTGATAAATCCTACCAGTGAAACTATTACTGTTGCCACTTCACCCTCAGTACTGTTCACTAGTACTGATGACACACATGATTGATGAGGATGAATTAACTAATTAATCTGATATGCAGTCTCACCTGAACAAGCACCACACAGCAGTGGTGAACATTACACATGCAGGATATCTTATAACTGAGGGTGAACTCAATGCTCAGTAAAACTCACTTAGTAGTACTTACCAGTAATACTCATCCAGTAGTACTCACCCAGCACTCACTCTGCAGACAGATGAATGACGTCAGTGTTATACCTGAATAATAGTAAAACAATAGCAGGACAGATAAGAAAGAAATGTAATGTTTCAGTCAGAAAATAATGAACTATTGTTTCTAAATTTAAACATTTCTCCTGTACATGCAGCAATATACATTTCTTTAAGTTACTGCTTGCAATATACCCTGAAAAGTGAGATACTGGACAGTCTTGCTCCATCCCTACTGCACAAAAACAGTTCTTCTGAATAACTTTATATGAGAACAGTAGTTAAATGAATATCTTTTTACACTTCTAGCATTAAATGTAGACATCACAGTTGACTGTTATACACTTACACATATAACAATCTATTAATTGTGCAGAAAAAAAATACAGGGAAAAAGAATACTGACCAAATGTCTTCCAAGATGTAGATCAAACATTTATTTATTTATTTATTGGCATTTGTTACCATGATAATCCACTGGGCCAGTAAGAGCCCATTTACAGTGGAGACCCAGGGAGAAAAGCTCCACAAAAAAACATGAAAATAGACAAGTATATATCAATTAGTACAATCTCTACAAAACTGATGAATATTTGACAAATGAGTTAAAGTAAATGTAAAGCTAAATATTTCAATGATTGCAATAATACAAAACTTATTTTATAGAGGGAGCCAAAACAGATAAAAAGGCTAACATTATATAAAAACTTCAGCCAAACAATATTGTTAGGTTATCTCAAGACATTATAGAGTTCATCATCAATTTGGGATACATAAAGACAAACATTATGGTAGCTGAGAGAGAAAGATATCAGAGTATATTCATGAGGTAGAGGCAGCCAAGATTTAAAGGCTGGAGGCTTGGTGCAAGTACAGTTCCAGGATAAAGAGAGGTGCTGTTGTAAAGAAGTTTGAAAGATACCAGGTTTTGATTAGTTCTAATTGTAAAATGAAGGGAATTCCAGGCTCTGGCTACAGAGCAAGAGTAAAGAAGTTGGCCAGCTAGTAGGTTAGGCTTGTGCACTAGTAAAAGTTGTTGATTTTCAGATCTGATGGATCTTTTGGGTAGGTAGTTGTTAAATATTGAACTTAGGCAGGACCGAGAAAAAGTTTGTAGATTATTTTGTGTGCATTTGCCAGCTGCAAGTAGGAGAGGTAATGTGGAAGTTCTAGCCAATTTAGGGAGTGCACGGCTGTACAGTGGTATGCAGCATATTTAGTGTCTGTAGCAAACTTGGCAATTTTGTCATAGCCTCATTCTAGCTTAGTTTTTAGGGAGGATTGTAGGTTAGTGAGTAATTGGGCCTCATAGATGAGGGAGGGAATTAATTAGGTGGTATCCAGGGTTTGTTTAGTTGACAGGTTTAGAAAGCATTTGTGTTGGTAGAGAATGCTAGTTTCTGGTGTGTTCTGTTATATATTATGTAGTATGTGCAGATCAAATTTTAGATGTTTATGTATTATTACTCCTAGTAATTTCATATAGGTAATTTCAATTAATGTGGTACTTTCAGACTGTATGGTGAACTAAGTTTTGTTTAGGAGATTTTTTTTCTTAGGGGTAAATAGAATTAGTTTGGTCTTGGGTGGATTTAGTGTCAGATGACTGTTGCTGAATCAAGTCTCTATGGAGGTAAGGGCATGCTGAGTGACTTGTTGAAAATGAGACATAGAATCAGCAGAACAGATAATAGTGGAGTTGTCTGCATATTGTATGAGAGAGCCTTGAGTAGATGAAGACTGAAGACTATTACTAAAGATGTTAAATAGGAAGGGCCCTAGTATAGAGCCTTGGGAAATTCTGGTAGAGCTGTGAAGATATGGTGAATGAGAGTTCTGCTATTTAACTGCCTGTTGCCTGTCTAATAGGTAACTTGAGAAGCAGTTTAGAGAGTGAGGAGCGAGACCATTTTTTGAGAGCTGAGTTAGGAGTAAGGGGTAAGAGACTGTATCAAATTCTTTTCATAAATCAAGAAATAAGGAAGAGACAATTTTGCCAGAATCTCGAGCTTTGTTGACGGTATCCATGAAAGATAGTAAGTCAGTCATAGTACTATGACCAGGTCTCAACCCATGCTGTGTGGGAGACAGAATTTGTTTTTTAAGAAGAAAGCTTAAAAGTTGTACATGCATACATCTTTCAAGGAGCTTAGAGATGGGAGAGAGGATAGCTATAGGATGATAGAGATATCAGTAGAGTTATCACCTTTGTGGAGTGGTAGAACAAATGCCTTTTTACACAGTGCTGTGACATAGGGTTCTAGAATTGATCTGTTGATGAGAATACTGATGGGATAGGCAATAGTTTTGTCTGCTAGTTTTAGATATTCTGTGGGTAGGCTATCAGTTGCATTGGAGATAGGGTTTGATTTTTTTTACTCGAGGAGGTGTAAGGCTATTCAGAGTTTCTAGAAATGTTGCATTAAAGTAATTCACCATATCACCTAGAGATAGTATTTTAGGATGTTCCAGTTGAAATCTTTTGATAGATTGATAAATATTTGTGGATTGAAGTTGAACAGGTTCTGACTTTGTCTCATCTTTATTGGAGACTTCATCAGAATAAAAAAACAGTGCTGAATAATACCTTAAATAAGAATCATAAACACATGATCAAAATATGTGACAAACAAAAATCATATTACATTACAAACATCACTATACACATCCAACAAATTTTAACAGCATTAACAAATCCTTTATGCAGAATGTTATACAAATTTTTTTATATAATTTGTAACTTTACAATTCAGCATTCCCCATTTTTAACACAGCAGTTATCTGACAGATCATTATTTAATCCTGGGTAAACTCCCACATTCAATCTAGGTGCCATAATAATCCTTTATATTCAATTACATTTTCCCATTTACCTCTTCATAAATAATGAGGAACGTGTTCTAAAACAACAACAACAAAAACTTTCTGAAGTTGGGATATTGCTGTGCATGATTACTGAGAGCATTCATAAAATCCTTTGTTTTAATACAACTGATGTGCTCATAGATTACTTCCCCATTATAGCCAAAAACAAGAATACTTGTTGTGTCATTAATAAAGCTATATTGACTACAACTGCCACATTTGACTATTTACTTTTCTTATTTGTGGAACATTCTTATTTATTTCAGGTTTGTCTTTTATATTAACATTCCTTTGCTAACAAAAACTAGAGCATCTCTCAACACTTGACTGATTCCACCATTTCTTCTAGTCAAATCCCAGTTGGAACAAATAATTTCATTCAAGTACTTATTTTTATTGAAAGGCATAATCATGGCAGTTTTGTAGGTAAATTCTAATTAATGATTTTTCATATAGGTGAAAAATCATTAATTCTTCTGTTATAAATCTCAGCTATTAACTGATTAATTCTTCAGGATAACCTCTCTCCTTAAACACAGATAATAAAACATTTCACTTTTCTTCTAAATTCAGTGTCACCTGAAATAAATTTGGAAAGTCTGATAAACTGACACTTTAGTAAGCCCTTCTTCTGTCAGAAAGGATGCTACTAAAATGCGGAAAACTCTAGGAATAAGTGGACTTCCAATATATACTAGATTCAAACTTCCCAGATACCATACGGTTACTAATATTAACATCCAGAAAATACACGCTATTATAATTCTTATATGAGTTCTAAAAACAATGTAGTTGAATTAAAAACAAATGCATTTAAAAAAAAAAAAAAAAAAAAAATATATATATATATATATATATATATATATATATATATATATATATATATATATATATACATACCTCCACAGTATTAATGACATGATTTCCATAGGTTATCTGATGAAGTCCAATTGTAATAGTGGACGAAATCGCAGAGTGTTTTAAGAGCGTTAATGTATGTGGAGTTCGTGGATGTTCTAGCGAATCATTAAAACATTTATTGTGGAATTCAACAGCTGGTGTACTTTGTCCCACATTCGCTGCTTTGGTTTTAGTTAATGATTTCCATAGCCCCTGTTTTAAAATAAAGGCCTGCAAAGTTATGATTTTAATTTATCGTTTGGTCCTAAAATTGTATCATGTTTGATTTTTATGGTTATTATAATAAAAGCTTACATTTAACATACAGTTTTATATATATTTTTACATTTTAACATATATATATATATATATATATATATATATATATATATATATATATATAGATATATGGGTCTATATTAGAACATTGAAGTTTCAAAACTTCGAATGTTCTAATATCGAACCCTATTCAGTGAAAGCTGAAAATATCGAAGCAACAGAAAACCAAATTTTTTCCTAGGGAAAGAATTATTTGTCCAATTTTGTTGCTTCGGTATTTTCAATGCTGTTGTGGAAAGTTACGGGTCGGGTTCAGGTAAGTGTGCGATTGAGTGTGGGTTAAGGTAGTTAGGGTTAGGGTGTGGGTTAGGTATGTATGCGATTGTGTGGACATGAGGATTAGGGTGGGTTAGGTGAGTTAGGGTTAGGGCACGGGTCAGGTAAGTGTGCGATTGTGTGGATGTGACGGTTAGGGCAGGTTAGGTGAGTTAGGGTTAGGGTGCGGGTTAGGTATGTGTGTGCGAATTTTTGGACGTGAGGGTTAGGGCAGGTTAGGTGAGTTAGGGTTAGGGTGCGGGCCAGGTAAGTGTGTGATTGTGTGGATGTGAGGGTTAGGGCGGGGTAGGTGAGTTAGGGTAGGGGCGCGGGTGAGGTGAGTGTGCAATAGTAACGGACCTTAGGGATTGGGTTAAGGAAAGTGGATAGTTAGTGGTGTGTGTATAGTTTAGTGTTGGGTTAGGTGTAAGATTTTAGGTGTATGTGTGTGGATTGCTGTTTGTTTGGTGCACTTGTGTTGTGTGTATGTGTTTTGGAACAGCAAATTTTTTCCCTAGGAAAACATTTGCTGTTCTGTATGTTCGATATTTTCAGCTTTTGCTGAACAGGGATCGATATTAGAACATTCAACGTTTTGAAACTTCGATGTTCTAATATAGACCCATATATATATATATATATATATAATTTAGATATATATTATACACTATACATATTCATTCAGATATTTATTATAATTCATACACTCCTGTAATGAGTATTTTATCCTTCAACACGTTTTGCTTTTAATGTATTCATTATATTTATTCTCCATTAGCCTTGTGACTCCTTTAAGTTGGCTTTGTTATAAGTTATTTTTTAAATAGAATGTGTGGAGAATTAGTCCTTGTATAATATTCATTCCACTTGCCTCCATAGATTTTATATGTTAGTATATGTATCTTTACATTTTAATCGATTGTTTAATTTGATTGGTAGAAGGATTTTATCATGTGAATAATTATTTGTTAATATTTGTGAGTGCAACCTGGGAGTTGCATGTTCTGATGAAGTCCCGACTTAGATAGAGATGAAAGTGCATAAACAATCCTTTTAACTGTTCTCAACTATCTTTTTTATGAATTTGTGGCGGTTAATAAATCCATTTTTTGCTTTGGATTTTACTTCTAGCGTTTCTTATCATTTGCTTGGCACAGACATTTAGGTTTCCACATTGAGGGTTATAAGTGTATTTGGATTTCCTTTAGGCCATTTTTTAGTTTTATCATATTTTTGTAGTGTCTGAGCCAGTTCATATTAAAGGCGTCATGAATTATTAGGTTTTATGTTGGAGCATATCACAAAATTCTCGAATCATATTATCCATTGAAGAAAAGGATGGGTGAGGGGTGTATTCATCTCCAATTATAATTTTGAAATAAACAGCAATAGTAGTACAATTATTCAGTTAGGCTCACTATCAATTTTAACATTGTTTTTCTTTATCTCTGCAGTCTATAATTGCGAGGAATTTTGCATACACAGACACCTTCTTCAAATCCTAGTCTGTTATTACAGAAAATGTGGTATTCATTTCTTAGGGAGGCAAAAGCCATTTTTAATTCAGTATTTAGTTATGGCTAGAACTCTTGGTATATATTGTTTAAGTCAAGATTCTAGTAGTGTCCATTTGTTGTTTATATCACAAATATTTAGAAGAGCTACATTAAGATTTTTAATGTGGTTTTATGATGAGCTTGGGAAATAAGGATATATTGTAGTTGGAAGAGTAATTGCACTGTGTAGCCAGAATGTTTTCTAATTGAACTGCAATTCACAGACTGTTCCAGTGGTAATATTTGATTGTGCCCAAAGAAGATATCATGCACTATGTCTCCTAAGGTACCAGAAAACAATGTAATAATTATGTTTCCCAGTATGTATGCATCAGCATTTTGTTAGAATTTTTGAACCAATAATAATAAAATCACCAGGAGTCTCATCCTTTTTACTGCTCCTGTTCTAAAGGTTCATACAGCTAAGTGTCCATTTCTTTGGCTTCCTTAGGTGCCACTCAGAAAATGATAAAAAGTGAATGGGCAAATTATTCACTGTGTTCTGAATGACTCAGATGATAAATAAAGCCTAGAGGAACAAACTTAGCACATTTCAGATCAACTGTCAGTACACATTGGGCAGGATTCACGAAGCCTCCGTGTAAGAGTTATAACTCATACACGGAGGCTGCAGTTAAACGGAGTGATGTCAGCATGCTCTGCATATTCATGAGAGCATGCTGAATCACACCTAAGGCTAACACGGTCCATGTAAGACAGTAAGGGGCGTGTCCGTAGGCCGAGCCCTGTAAGCGGACATGCCTCCAGAAGAGTAAAAGTGCCCAAAGTAAACACCCATGCCAGAGTCCATGGAAATGTGAATAAACACAACACAACACATGTCCCCACAGACTACGAACATAAAATGTACAAATGAACATCACATCATTTTTTTTAAATTGTAAAGATGTTTAACCGTGAGTGCGCTCGTTTGCGCGGGCATGCCCGTAGCGCAGCTACAGTTAGCAGTCAGTGGGAAAGCATATAAGAAATAAATATGCAAAGTAAGCCAAGAAGCAATAGCATAGCGGTAGAGATGTTGGCTGAAGAGCAGGCATTCATGGTTCGAGCCCCCACAACACCAATTTTTATTTTTAGCAAAATAAGCACGAAACAAGTCCCTGACAAATATGTACACATAAAATCACTTTATGTAAAATATAATGAAATAGCCCATTTATATTGAAGAAATGTGAGGTAACAAAACAATAAAAAATGCCAGATGTGCCCATAGCTGAGCTACAGTTTAACAGGGTGAGTGCATCTGCCCGTAGGTGAGCAGTGGTTTAACTGGTGCAAAATGAGTGCCCGTAGCTGAGTAGTGGTTTAACACGCTAAATCTATGTGCCCCTAACTGAGCTGAGCGTAATATGTGTGCTGATAGCCAAATGAGGCTTAAACGAAGCACCCATTTGCGCTGAGCTGCGATCGCAAACAAGCTAACCGACGGGCAACGTTGAGCAAGCCGTATCAAAACTGCCTTTACACAGACACACCCCTCAGCTTGTCTAGACAGTCATAACAAATAAAAAGTAGTGGCCATGTTTGAACCCAGGATACTATACACCATAGTCAAGGTACTGAACCACTAAGCCATGACAGCAGTACCTATAAATGCAATAATAACTAATATATAGGAATGAATACAAACTGGAGCATGACAATGCAGGTTTACTGAAGTTGATACATTTCCAAAATGGCCAATCACAGATATGTGCGGGAAAAACGGACTATATAAGCCCCATAGGCAGGAATACACAGCATAAACGATTGTAGAACTGAACTGCAGCCAGAATGACAGGAGTAGGAGAGGGTAGTTGCTTTCGAGCACAGAGGTGGGGCATTGAGGAGTCCAGGTACATGGTCTGGCTCCTAGTCCACAATCATGAGGCCCAACTCATGCAGGGCCAGGTCCTGTGGGGAGCATACAGGGCTGAGGCGTGGGACCAGTTGGCTCATGATCTCACCAGTGCCACAGGGATTCCAAGGACTGGTGAGCAGGTCCGTCACCACCATGCGGACCTGAAGAGATGCAAGCAGGACTAATTGAACCTTTGGATCCAGGAGGCCCGGCAAATGCCCAACGCCCCACTACTGAGTAAGTTACATTTAATTATGTATGTAAGAAATTAAACTAGCTGATATTATGGAGATGTGTATTCCAATATTACTTCATTTATATTACAGCTGCAGGTGTCCGTTCTGCGAACCGCAGAGCCTATGGTGATAGGCTGGTGTGGTTGCGCCACCAGGCAGGTCAGTAATCTACTACCAGTAACTGTAAAGAAATATAAAAGTATGACAGTCAGCAAAAGAGTGCAGTGTAGTCATTAAGGAATAAAATGTGCAAGTAACAGTGTGAAAGTGTTTGCAAGTATTGCTTGATTACAAAAGTGTGTTGCAGCCTGTAAGCCAAACAGAAAAATGAAAATGTCTGAGTAAAATTCTGAAATAAAAATGCCCCACCTGTAAGAAAATAGTACACAACCTGCAGCAGGCTGAAAAGTATAGCTGCAGAAGATGATGAAATCATATGTGTGAAATATATCCCTGTTGAAATACTGAAACATGACAGAAGTGAGACTGCTGGAAAGGATTGTAATAACTACAGGTAAAACATGTCAATAAAGCCTAGAAGTAAGTACCATCCTGAATAGTAAAATGAAAACAAGTGAGAGAGTGTGAGAATGAAAACAAGTGAGAGAGTGTGAGAAAGTGTCATGAATCCAGCAATACAGTAGTAATAACCCCTGAATAAAGTATACTGCAGTCAGTACAGAATGAAATGCATGTGAGAATCCAAACCAAACAGCGAAATCTGTTCAAAGTGTTGCTGCATCTGGAATGTGTATCCCAAAATCTGGATATGTTGCTCTCAGCCTGCAATATGCAGATATTATGATTGTCTGATATACCAAGCATTCACACTTGTCTATAGCTATATAAAGCAAATGTAGCAGGATGATGTAGCTGAACAAAGCTAGATATGAATGTGTATGAAGAACAATAAAATGTATATTGATGTTGCAGTAACAGTCCTATCACCAAGTTGAAGTAGTTATCATATTGGAAACTGTAGTTAGAACAGTAGTGTGTATATATGTGCAGCTATTAGAAATGTACAGCATATGTATTGGTATTCAAAGGTGTTAATATTATTTGCTTCACCCCACCTATAACCACATATAACCCAATCCAGCAATACAGTAGTAATAACCCCTGAATAAAGTATACTGCAGTCAAAACAGAATGAAATGCATGTGAGAATCAAAACCAAACAGCGAAATCTGTTCAAAGTGTTGCTGCATCTGGAATGTGTATCCCAAAATCTGGATATGTTGCTCTCAGTCTGCAATATGCAGATAGTATGATTGTCTGATATACCAAACATCCACACTTGTCTACAGCTATATAAAGCAAATGTAGCAGGATGATGTAGCTGAACAAAGCTAGATATGAATGTGTATGAAGAACAATAAAATGTATATTGATGTTGCAGTAACAGTCCTATCACCAAGTTGAAATAGTTATCATATAGGAAACTGTAGTTAGAACAGTAGTGTGTATATATGTGCAGCTATTAGAAATGTACAGCATATGTATTGGTATTCGAAGGTGTTAATATTATTTGCTTCACCCCACCTATAACCACATATAACCAAATCCAGCAATACAGTAGTAATAACCCCTGAATAAAGTATACTGCAGTCAAAACAGAATGAAATGCATGTGAGAATCAAAACCAAACAGCGAAATCTGTTCAAAGTGTTGCTGCATCTGGAATGTGTATCCCAAAATCTGGATATGTTGCTCTCAGTCTGCAATATGCAGATAGTATGATTGTCTGATATACCAAACATCCACACTTGTCTACAGCTATATAAAGCAAATGTAGCAGGATGATGTAGCTGAACAAAGCTAGATATGAATGTGTATGAAGAACAATAAAATGTATATTGATGATGCAGTAACAGTCCTATCACCAAGTTGAAGTAGTTATCATATTGGAAACTGTAGTTAGAACAGTAGTGTGTATATATGTGCAGCTATTAGAAATGTACAGCATATGTATTGGTATTCGAAGGTGTTAATATTATTTTCTTCACCCCACCCTATAACCACATATAACCCATTCCACGTGAACATGGTATGTGCAATCACAATTAACACCCCTGGACGTTTGTCCTGTTGGGTCATATATATTTGCATGTCCGTTGATGCATCTGCCCTGTTCATACATCCAAGCCTGATGGCCTGTTGCCATCAATCAACCCTGCATGTTGTTGGACTGTGTATTGCTGTTCAAATTATGCATGTGTTATGCTCGCTGTTCAATGGTGTGAATATCTGGGTGTTTGGTTAATGGGAATACTAATGCATGCTGTTACAACTAATTGTGAATGGTATTATATGTCACTAACCCAAACTGTCATGACATAATGCAAAACATAGGATGACAGGGAAGGCGGGTTCCAGCGGACCCACCTCTCCCACCTCAGCTGGTGAGTGCACCTGGCACTAGTGCCCAGTCTGGACCCTCCTCCGGTGGCCCTGTGCCACCTGCGGGTGGAAGCGCTGCAGGGGATGGGGCTCGCCCCCTCTCTGCAAGTGTGGCCAGAGGAGAACCACCACTCACCCTCCGTAGTGTCCGGACTGTGGTGCGTAGGGAGATTTGGGACTCTGTTCTCGAGCCCCTACGCCAGCTTGAGGCATGGGTGGCACAACTTACGGGCATGCCTGTTGCCTGGCCTACACAGCCCCCAGCACAGCCCCGTCCTGGGCAGTGAAGGAACAGTGGCAACTGTCTATGGGTGGGGATATCAGTTCCACTGTTGCCATCTGTGGGCTCATGGGCTCTGGATATCCAAACCTCCGTCCCCGTCAAATGTGTAACCCCCCCACATGTGTCATACACCACCCCTGTATGCGTCTTGTTTGTCTTGTCTGTTTACCTACCCAACCTACCTCCCCAGCTGTACCGACTTCCTTCACCTGACATACCACTCTCACCTGAAAAAAAAAAAAAAAAAAAGGGCACTCTGTACCCCCAAAAAAATTACGCCCCATACATAGCTACCCATTCCACACACATGTCTGCTGGACATGGAAACTATCAATTACAATTGGCTGTACAACAAGTATTATTGTTGTCCTGACACCTCTCTCAGGGGTGGAAGGTTTCAAATGTCACACCAAATTACATACATATGCACAGCTGTTGCTGATGAAGAAATGGGCAGCTATGGGCCTTACTTACATCCCTCCTGCAAATCCCAAGCTTGTTTCCCTACTGTCTTACCCTCTTTGTGACCCCTTTTTCACCACTTTCCTGTCTCCCCATTTTCATTTCTTTCAAAGAAAATAGCAAGGGTGTGCGCCAGAGTAAGCACTGTTAAGCGGTTGTAAGCGGGTGTGCGCGGGTGTGCGGGAGATAACCGCCAGTGCGCATGCGTGAGCTCCGCGCAAACCAGCGCTAACCCGGTTACAACTGCTTAAAAGTGCCTTAGTCACTTTGATTGACAGGTCCTGTACTCAGTTCAAAAGCAAAATAAAATCCCACTGTTAGTCCCGAACCCAGGACCTTGGAAACAGTAGTCTGTATGACCTACCACTAAGCCATGACTCTTATACAAGAACTTTGTGCTAAAATAAATATAACATGTAATAGTAGGGATGAATGTAAAGGGAATATAGGATGTGTAGTACTCAAAGCATGTCATGTAGAATTACTGTCAAAACTACTGGATTCTCATAATAGCAGTGTGTGAACAGAAACAGCCATGCTAGTTGGTAGCTTGTAGGTAATAATGTCAGTTAATGTACATATATAAATGTATGTATATGTACATATATACATATATATATAAATATATATCTATATATAGTTGTAGGTGTCATTGTGCATACACACTTACTACAGGGAACAGGAGAGAGGAATGGAGAAATGTGAATCTACAACACAGCCTGAATCATGAGAGAGATACTAACCTTTACACTCACAGAACGGTGTCCACAGCATTCCAGCATGGTCCCCGCCCTTACAATCTGAAAGGGCAACGCCTATCTCACATACCCTTTTATAGCACTGTCCTGAAATCACAGTGAGAACTGCAATCAGTACACAACTGGCTGTATGCAATTAGCAAATGCTGGCTTACAATTGGTGCAGAGGCCATCACATGGACCTATGCAGATATCTACAAAAGCATCCTGTACTAACACTCCACACATGCAATACATTCATTGCACTGTCTGGAAGCAGACAGAGGGAGAGAGACAAACCGAGACGGAGAGAAAAAAAAAAAATACACGCTACACATTGTGACTCTAAGCTGTCAGCAGTGACAGTAGCAGCAGGAATCAGAAGCAGTGGTAACGCAACCAGCTGCAACAAACACAGGTAATGCAAAGTAGCAGGTTAATAGTGTGCATACTGTGAACCCTCCAAATGTGTCATAGGTCTGTATCTATAGGTATGTCCATGTTATATGTTGTGTGTACTTAGTTCCACCAAAAGGGGATGACTATACATTACATGTCAATCAGTGTTAGGCCATGATCCTGGCAGCAGTTGTCTGTGCGTTGCCCTCAGCAATGGCTGTAGTGACTGCTTTGAAAGGTCAGCCAGGTTCAAAAGGCAGGATCAGCCCATCACTAAGGCACACTCGCTAGGAACAAGTGTCTGCAGGTACACGATATCACTGCATATGCATCCCATACTGCATAATTCCATAGCTTAGCAGACCAGGCCGGTTATGCATATGATGTGGTAGTTCCCAGGGTCAGTCAAGGTGCCTCCTTAGTGGTGTGGGACCACTGTTGCTGTATGCCACTGTCCAGGTACATATCCTGTAGTACGGCAAAGATAAATTATCAGTCTTATATGTGGTTGTATGTCCTCTTGGAGTGCAGGTAGCACACATCCAGGGATACCATGAGGTCACAGTGATGCTGTGTGTTCTGCTTTGCTGAGGGCGGCCCTCACCTGGACATGTGAGATGATAGGGAGGTTACATACAGCTGTGATAACTATTTCAACTGGTGGGGGAGAAGGAGGGGGGATATGTGCACCGAACCTGTCTGCAAGAATGTTGCCAGTATCTGTGTGTTTGGTGAATGTTAAGTAGGTGTGTATTAACACAGAGCATATCTGAGGCATTTGGTCCATATGTGTAACATAACTGAAGAAGGCCTTGTGGTTATCCATAGTGTTTGTGGCCATTGCCCTCCTAGAGTAGGCCGTGGCCGTTGTTATGAGGGACCGTAGCGTAGTATCAGTGCTGACCACAGATGCCTTCCCTTAATGTGAATCTGCTCTGTCCTGCAGTAGCCTCCTGCTATTGTTATACAATCTGCCTCTGTCTGGGGTCCACTGGACAGGATGCCTAACCTTTGTGCATAAGGTCTGGGTTAGAAATGTGTGTGCAAGTTCCATGCAATCTGTGGCATGTCCGTGGTAAGCATTTGCAAAGGGGTCAGCAGTGTGGGTTGTGGCTTCCACTGGCCCAGTGTGCTGCATGGATACCATCTCAGTCCTAACAAGTGAATAACTGTCTAATCACATACATATCAAAGTAGTCTACTGTGCTGGTGGTGGTGGTGGGATATGTATATCCAGGCCGAGTAACTTGTGTCCACATCACACTAGTGGATGGCATCCCACATACAGTACCTTGGGATGAACCCCCAGAGTGAGGTTGTGCATTGGACCTGTCAGTGTGTGCTGACTGATGGGGCATGCTACTATTTTGTGTGGAATGTGGCAGGTATTGTTGCACAGGTGTTGGCTGAGCACTGATATCTGGCCATGTACTTGTGTATCCACCATGACACACACACAACATATGGGAGTAGTAGTATATCACTACACATGAGTATCATGTATAGTATGTGTGCCATATATTGCTGACATAGTCTGCTGATATCCTGTTTGTGTTCTCTTCCAGGGAGATGGTGCATCAGCGTAATCCCGCCTACTCTGCAGCGGAAGATGAGGAGATACACCAGAACCTGGTGACATCCTGTTTTCCCGCACCAGTCAGAATCAGCAGGAGAGGGCTGCACTGTGGCAAGACCTTGACCGAAGGGTAAATGATATTGGCATGCATAATAGGACATATGAGCAGGTACGACATCACTGCAGTGATTTAATCAGAAGTGTCCATCAGCGTGCATCAGATATCCACAGGCAACAGGTTGCCACAGGAGGTGGGGTGGCCACACATCCCCCCCCTCACCAGACTGGAGGGGCTACTCCTAAGTGTTGTGGCTCCAGCCCCGGAACAGCAACAGCAGTACACCTGTATCATGATGGAGGCTGGATCCACACAGCAGCACAACATGGAGTGTGCAGGTAATATGCCATATGTACACTTGACTGTTCTGTACACTGTTAGTTTATGCATGTGTAAGGTGTGTCCGTGGTATGTATCTGTCATCATAGTATGTAATTGTGCATGTGTGATACTGGCAATATCAGCAGCTGACGTGTGAAAGGCAACTGGTGTACTACTGCACTGTATCATATGCAATATCAATGGCACAGTTGTGCCCACTGACATTAATCTCATCATTTCTGCAGGTCCCTCCAGGGTTACAGCAAGGCAGGCCATCCATGCTGGTGAGTGTGTTTAACAATACCTATAATAGTCCTGATAGTGCTAGTAACACTAGTGTAACTCAGTAGTGCTCTGTGTGTATACTGTGGGGTGTGCATGTGTGCATGTGTGCAGGTGTGCCTGTGCCCATGTGTGCATGTGTGCAGGTGTGCCTGTGTCCACGTGTGCATGTATGCATGTGTGCCTGTGTCCACGTGTGCATGTGTGCCTGTGTCCACGTGTGCATGTGTGCATGTGTGCATGTGCGCATGTGTGCATGTGTACATGTGACCACGTGTGCATGTGTCCATTTGTGCATGTGACCACGTGTGCATGTGTGCATGTGTGCATGTGTGCATGTGTCCATGTGTGCATGTGTCCACGTGTACATGTGTGCATGTGTGCATGTGTCCACATGTGCATGTGTCCACGTGTGCATGTCTGCATGTGTGCATGTGTGCCTGTGTGCATGTGTGCATGTGTGCTTGTGTGCCTGTGTGCATGTGTCCACGTGTGCATGTCTGCATGTGTGCCTGTGTCCATGTGTGCAAGTGTGCCTGTGTCCATGTGCGCATGTGTGCATGTATCCATGTGTGCATGTCTGCATGTGCGCATAAGTGCATCACTGGTAACAATGTCTGGAGACTGTAAACTGTGTTTCCTGTCTTCCTCCCACAGGTTCTGGTGCTGCTCTGGTGTCCTGCAGCCGGGAACCTGAATCTGGTGCCACAGGTACTGGTAATGATGATATTTGTGTAATGGTACAGGAAGGTGTGTTAGGGTCCGCCATTGGTCAGCCAATTGACAGTACACAGCTGTCAACCCCATCACTGTGCACAGTCATCCTGCCAGTACATCCTTTGTCACCATTGTCCCTAGGTGATGGACAGGATACAGTGGGAATTGACCAGGGTAATGTGGTACCTGTGGCACATGCATCCCCACACAGCAGCCATGGGCAGGGTCCTGCGATGGTACCATACAGACAGTTGCCCATGGGTTCTCGTGGGAGCATCCGTGGGTGTACTGCCTCTGGCAGACGTGCCCAAAGAGGTCTGTCAACCTCAGCTATGTTTTGGGCTGTCATGCAGGCACAGTCGCGTATGGAAAGGTACACCAGACAGGGTCTGAGGGAGCTGAGAGCATGTCGCACAGCCATGACTGACAGTATGCATGACATCGCGAATGTTATCCGTAATTTCACCGATGTCATAGACAGATGTTGTGGGGACATATTACAGCAGTTCCACAACCAAATGTCCATGAGCCAGGGCAATGGTGGGCGTTTGCGGTGTTGACGTGGCTGTATGCCAACAACAGCAGCAGCTGGCAGTCGGTGTGGACGACAACAGGCCCGCGCACACCCCCATAGTGCCAGCAGCAGCCCCAGCAATGCTGGGTCTGTGCTGTCATCGGAACGCCTCAGGAGACCATGTGCACGTGGCTCTGGACAGTCCCAACAGGGACCTGTGTCCAGTCAACACACTCCCGCTTCTGATGACAGTACCCAGTCTGGCTTAGTACTGGATACAGTCCATAGCACCCCTGCCAGGCACAGGTACCGTGTCCATGCCCACAGACACTGATCTGTATGACCTGCCAGGTGCAGTCTGTGGCTGTCCACAAACCCCTGTATATGGCAGCCATGAGGTGGAACTGTGTGCGTGCATACACACATGTGAAATGTTAACACCTAGGGCGAACACATACACGCACACACTGCACCAACACTGCCCCACCCTGTACTGCTGCCCCTCACCAACACACATACACACACATGTCAATTGGTGGTATCAGTGGCTGACTCAGGCATACCTAATTCACACCCTGTGCATATGATGACACTGTGCCACCTCCTGCAATCTCCAACATCATTGTGGGAACAGGTAAACAAATTGCTGATGCACAGGGTGACTACATAGAAGTGTATTAGTAGTATCATGTTGGTAACAGTACAGTGTGCTGCTATGACTGTGTGTATATCCCAGCATGCCTGATGCAGTAACCGTATGAATGTCCTGAATTGTTATCTGCACCCATAGTACATACCAAAGTGTAACAGCTGCACATAATTGCATGCCGGTGGTAAGGATGTCAACAGATAGCTGCATACATGGGTAGCACAGGGGGGAAGCTAACGCAAGTAGTGATATGCATTGGTGGATATGTACAGTAATGGTGTCAAGTTGCCCACAACGACTATGCAATGTGGATCTTTGCGCATGTTGATATGTGT
Organism: Protopterus annectens; assembly: GCF_019279795.1. Taxonomy (NCBI): domain Eukaryota; kingdom Metazoa; phylum Chordata; order Ceratodontiformes; family Protopteridae; genus Protopterus; species Protopterus annectens. The sequence continues at coordinate 1,341,368,230 of NC_056735.1, read as the reverse complement.
GCAGTACCAATGTAATCCAATTCACAATTAACTATGACATAATATCAATTCTACCATGGGCATCTGCGCTGTGTATTCCTGGGTATATGTTGATAGTGCCTACATATTTGCATTGTTACTTACTGTTATTGTTACCCCTTCTTTGTTGTACAATGCACTACTTCCAGCTCTGCTTACTGTAGCTTTGTTTGCATGCATGTTCGCTTGGGGTTCCCTGGAACACTGCTTACACATGCAATGCAGAGTTACAGTGCTTCTGTAGACTCCTAGTGACATCTGCATAGCGTATGATATGTATGTCAAGTTTACACATGACAGAATGTCACTGTCTGTCCTGTACGCATGTACGTTGCCTGTGACACATTGCACATGTCTTACCTGGCATTTACCCACGTGTGCAGTCATATATGCCAGTGCTATGAAACAGTAGCAGTACACCCACACATACACACCTTCAGTATGTTGTTCCCCATTGGCCCTATGTGTTGGTACTCACCATGGCAATCACACTACTAGGGTAGCATGTGCAAAGGTAACCTGTGAATCACCTGTATGGTCCAGTTGTGGTTTATGTGAGTCATGTGGCAATGTCACAGCTGCCACATGTATGCAGTCAGCCAACACCCTTGGCCAGGAACGTACAACACATGTGTGGGATGCCACCACACAGCCAATCTGGGGACTGAGCTCTCTGAACCCAGTAATGCCATACCCTGTCAGGTGGCATGTCATATATACTACATCCTGGACAAACTTCAACCCCAATCCCTGCTGCTACTATTGATAAAACCCCTGAAGATGTTTTTGATAGTTTTAACCAATTCTTTACTGAGACATTTCAAGCCCTAGCTAGCCAACTACCTCCTAGCTCCCCTGGTCCTAAAAGTAGCACCCCTAGAAACCTACTTGCATTCAGCTTGCAACCAGTCACCACTTCACTTATCCATACCTTGATTGAAAAAGTAAAACCCACTACACTTTCTGCTGATCAACTCCCTGCCGAGTACCTACAAAAATCAGCTGATGCTATTGCTTACCCCGTCTCAAAACTAATCAAACGAACCATGGTAGAAGCTAAATTTCCCACCATCTGGAAAATATGCTATGTAATCCCACTTCACAAAGGAGGCAGCTCTACTGAATTCTCCAATTATAGGCCAATAGCTATACTCTCTCCACTTGGAAAGATTATGGAAAATTTATTCATAGACAATTCATGCACCACCTAATCCAAAATCGCCTTATGGCAGACACTCAGCATGGCTTCCATCCTCATCACAGCACTACTTCAGGCCTCCTAGCCTTTACTAACACCATAAACCATAATCGCAACAATAATTATATATCCTCAGCCCTCTTTTTGGATTTTTCCAAGGCATACGATATGGTTGATCACCAACTTGTAATCCACACCCTGCAAACATTCTGTCTAGATACTGGAGCCCTCCAATGGTTTCAATCCTACCTGTATGGTCGACAGCAGGCTGGCCTCTGGCAGAACAGACTCTCTAACCTTCTACCTAACACCCTCAGAGTACCACAGGGCTCTATACTAGGGCCCTTGCTGTTCTCCATCTTCATTAACGACCTTTATACTGTCATCCCAAAAGTCAGCTGTATCCAATATGCTGATGACTCTACTCTGATTTGCTCAGCCACATCTCCAGTAGAGTTATGGTCAGCTACCCAGACCACCTTTAATACAATAGAAAACTGGCTTTCTGAATATTGTCTGATACTAAATCCCAAAAAAACTAAACTGCTGTTATTTCACCAACACGTAGGTCTACCATTTTCACCTTTACCATAAAATCAAATGATGGCACAATAATCTCCCCTGACCCATCTACTAAACTATTAGGTGTCATCATAGACAATAATCTCAAATGTGACCTACATGTTAACCAAACTATCAAAACCATCAATAAAAAACTAGGGTCACTTTACAGAATAAAAACCTTCCTAACCTCTCCAGCTAAAATTGCCATAGCTCGCTCACACCTTCTTTCATCCCCTCTGTATGCATCCCCTCTACTCTTAGATATGAACAAGGCTGTCCTTAACAAACACTCAATTTGCTACAATCACATTGCCAGGTTTGCCACTGGGCTGCCTTTTAGGACACATCATTGCATCAATCTAAATCAGCTTGGTTGGCTTGAACTACCTAGCCTAATACAGTATAACCAACTGATTATGGCCTATAAAATCCTCTATAATCCGGACAATACTCCTGCACTTAAAATATTATCACCCCCTATAACAATCCTAGACCGCTTCTATCCTCTAACAAACTACTAATTCAGACTAGCAAAATTAATAACACAGCCGGTGATTCTCTCTTTGCAAACTCTGTAAGTTGATCCTGGAACTCACTTCCAGCTGATATTACCTTACTTTCCACCTTAGGTCAATTTAACACTAGACTCAAACAACATTTGTCACTTAACTGGCTATGTCAATGTATCAAGCCTGGCTAACTCGAATGTGTAAAATCTGTTAACCAGTTTACTGTCTAATTTAATTTAATCCTGACTTGTGGTCAGGACTAACTTTAACCTGTGGAACATGTTTAACTTGCTTAGTTATGTAATCTCTGTAAAGAATCTGTTTGTAATATGTAATGCTGGTACTATGTAATGCTGTATCTGCTTACCCTTGGAACTTTTCTCCCCAGGCCTCCGCTGAAAATGGACATGCATCCAGTCGGACTATCCCGGTCAACAAATGTAAGATAAATAAATAAATAAATAAATAAAAAATATTACAGTGACTACAATACAAGTCAGACATTGACACGCACTGACAGTATGCTGAACACACTGGGGCATACGTGGGGACTCAGAATAGCATCCTGCCTGAGCATCACACACCTCTGCAGCTGGCACACAGGCATATGTTCCGTCGGAACAGAGCACATGCCACACATGGTACACACATCCCGTGTGCCACACACTCACAGCCTGTAGGGCTACACAACACACCTGCTACAGACGTGTCAGGTACCTGTCTTGGGTGCTGCACTGGGGTCCCGCTCAACAGGCTATATCTGGTGAAGGTCACAGTGATATGCCTCAGGGGCACTATGGTCCACCACAGAACACATGCATACAGGTCAGTCAGAGGCATGGACACATATGACTCACTCATTGACCATGCCACTATGGCTGACCTGAGACATACCTCCCTGGACTATATGATAGGGAACATAGAATGGATCCCTCAGCATGTGGCACAAGCCAGTATGAGCCTCATCTTGGTTGCCAACATACCCTCACCAGGTATGCTACCACTATATGTGGGAAGGGTGTTGTATGTCTACATTATGCTCAGTCTCCAATGTCATTCATAGGGTAACCGCTGGCTGTCAACGTGTGCTTACATGCTAGGGAAGCCACAATGATGTGCAAGGGTCATCTTGCATGTGACACCCATGGCCCGATGTATATTGGCAAAGCTCCTTGATACACACATACTGCCTTATGCTGCAGGACACGGTTTACATGGCCACCTCCGCGGGTATCACACAGGTTAGGACACTAACAGTGCTGCTACACAACAACAGCAGTGTGCACCGCAAGATGCATGCACTGGACACTGTCCTCAGCACGGTGAACTGCAATGTCTGTGCAGTACCAGAGTCCTGATTCATGGCTCACAGGTGTTACCCATCACTGACAGGTTATGCCCCATACCATGCCTGTCGTCCCCTACACATGTAACACACATGGACAGGGGGGTGGTATCCCAAGGCACCACAGATACACACACCTCCAGGTTGTTGGCACAGCACAAAGCATCAGGGCCTAATCATGTGCAGCTAACAGTGTGTCGGACTGCCATCTGGTTCATAGCCTGGCACACACAACCCTCCCATACACAGGAAGACCACCTATCCTCCATAACAACACTGGCAAAATGACAGTCTCAAGAACTGTCTTTATATGGCTGGACTGCATCCAGCCAAACATTGTGCGTGAGCATTAATGTAGCTACAACACACTAGTTGAAGGGTTCACAGCATGTGGTCACTGAATTGCAGTGGAATGACATGTTACCACTACCACAACAGGTGGGAACATGCAGCACCTGTACATCGACTACATGTAGACTATATGGCCCAGACCAGATGTGTATCCCCTGCTGTAGGTATTTTACCATATACACCCACACTGTGTAGACACATACCGCGTGCAGCCCCTGCACAGTAAGACACAGTCATATTGGTATACATTGCAAATACCATTTATCCACTCGAGGCATGTGTCAGACATGGTAACTACTGCAGGTCACAGGTATTTATGTGTATGTGTCACACACATACATCATGTGTGCAAGGCCAGTGCTGGTTTAGGCAATGGCATGCATTGTTATGTACAAAGACCCACACAAGGTCATAATGTGTGACACAACCACACATGGCAGTTGTGGGTTACCAAAACATACCTATCTGTACTCTGACAATGGTAATAGACACAGTAGCAGAGCGATTGGCATTACTGGCCAACTAGCCCTGTTTGGCTGTGCTGATAGTGTGGTGACATCCCCTGTGTTTACTGGGGGAATATGCAGCATCTGGTGTATTGTAGTATTTGCCAAAAGGATCTGTTCTCTCACACTTGCATTTACACACACCCTACTACCCCAACATGCACACTTGCCATTTGCAGGATTCATACCCCTACCTAACGACACATGAGAGAGACGCATTAGCAAAGCGCACTATTCGGATTACTAGATAGTTCTTCTTCTCTGGCTGTACTTATAGGGTGCTGACATCATCAGTATTTTGAAAGGGTAATGTGCATCAGTTAGTGTGATCTCCTGATTGCCAAAACTAACATGTTTGTCATACGGAAATGCACACACACAAACTCTCCACATCCAAACACACACACACTGCCATTTGCAGGTTTCAAACCCCTACCTAAATATGTTATGGCACTTATGAGTGACGCTGTAGCAGGTTGCGCTATTCTGAGTGTTGGCAGATGTCTCTTCTCCAGCTGTATGTATAGGGTGCTGTCATCATCACTGTTTGGAAAGGGTAATGTGCATCATGTAGTGTGATCTCCTGATTTCAAAAAAGCACATGTTTTTCATACAGAATTGCACACACACAGAGTCCCCACATCCAAACACACACCCATGCCATTTACAGGTTTTAAACTCCTACCTAACTCTATTATAACACTCGGGAGAGATGCATTAGCAGAGTATGCTTTTTGAATTACTGGGAGGTTTCCCTTCTCCTGCTGTACTTACAGGGTGCTGACATCATCAGTGTTTAGAAAGGGGAATGTGCATCCTGTCGTGTGTTCTCCTAGTTGTCGTAACCTGATGAAGCGCGCCATGGTGGTGCGTGAAAGCGCTCATTTTTGTTTATATTAAATCTTTTTTATGCACTTCGTGGTGGTTCCTTACAGTTTTTTCTACACGTGTTCTCCTAGTTGCCAAGAGGGATATTTCCTTCATACAGACTTGCACACACATTAGCTTCCTCCACACACACTGAGCATTTGCAGGATTCAAACCCCTACCTAACTATGTTCTGACACATGAGACGGATGCATTAGCAGAGTGCCCTATTCACATTACTGGTAGGCTTCCCTTCTCCTGCTGTACTTATAGGGTGCTGACATCATCTGTGTTTAGAAAGGGGAATGTGCATCCTGTAGTGTGTTCTCCCAGTTGCCAAAAGGGACATTTCCCTCACACAAAATTGCACACACACTAACCCCCCTCATCCAAACACACACACTTGCCATTTGCAGGATTCAAACCACTACCTAACTATGTTATGACACTCGAGTAGGACGCATTAGCAGAGCATGCTATTTGCATTACTTGGAGGCTTCCTTTCTCCTGCTGCACTTATAGGGTGCTGACATCATCAGTGTTTAGAAAGAGGAATGTGCATCCTGTAGTGTGTTCTCCTAGTTGGCAAAAGGGATACTTCTTTCATACAGTCTTGAACACACACTAACCCCCTCCACACACACTGAGCATGTACAGGATTCAAACCCCTACCTAACTATGTTATGACACTTGAGACAGACGCATTAGCAGAGCACGCTATTCACATTTCTGGGAGGTTTCCCTTCTCCTGCTGTACTTATAGGGTGCTGACATCATCAGTGTTTAGAAAGGGGAATGTGCATCCTGTAGTGTGTTCTCCTAGTTGGCAAATGGGATATTTCTTTCATACAGTCTTGAACACACACTAACCCCCTCCACACACACTGAGCATTTACAGGATTCAAACCCCTACCTATCTATGTTATGACACTCGAGACGGATGCATTAGCAGAGCGCGTTATTCGCATTACTGGGAGGTTTCCCTTCTCCTGCTGTACTTATAGGGTGCTGACATCTTCAGTGTTTAGAAAGGGGAATGCGCATCCTGTAGTGTGTTTTCCCAGTTGCCAAAAGGGACATTTCCCTCTGACAGCCTTTCACACACACAAACCCCACTCACCCACCCACACTGAGCATTTGCAGTATTCAAACCCCTAGCTAACTATATTAGGACACTTGAGGGAGACACATTAGCAGAGTGCGCTATCCGAATTACTGGACATCTGTTTTGCACCTGCAGTATTTATAGGGTGCTGACATCTTTATTTCTACAGAGGTATGTACATGTAGTACTACCTGTCAGGTGGGGGAATAGCATATATATGCATTTGCAGCCACCTACGTCAGGGTCAGATATGCACATCGCACTGGCAGGTTATGTTCTATACCATGCTTTGTGACCACAGGACCTGTAACACACACCACAACCAGTCCAGAACACCACACCCACATCCAGGACACACACTTAGCTTCCCTGGGAACAGTGCCGGGATATGCAGGTGTTCACATACATCATTCCAGTTGTTAACATCAGGTACAGGCATATCGTGTGTGAGAACTACTCAGGCCTCTACCACTTTACCCTACAGCCACTACAATTTGTGGGTCCATGTGCTATGGCAGAACCACACACCACAGCCACATGGGGGAATACATATTGCACCTGTCCATCTGCAACGTGGGTACTCACTGTTCCACACCAGAGGTAGACCACCATTGTTGATATCTGATCATACCCACCTTTCCCTGGACATCCATATCCCATCTCCACCCCCAGGCAAGGTTGTCACTGCACACAAACTGTATTTAGCACAAGCAGACTCTACACTTGTGAAGACTGGGGTGGATGACTTCAGAGGACCCATGCTGGGGGACTATACTGGCCACTCAGCATAACCCTTGACAACTGCATTCTATGCGCATGTGTACGGTTTGCATTGATCATGCTATCCCACATATACCCATGACTGCTCCACAACAAGACACCTGTCAGCTGTACACCAGCCATATATGCGCCGTACAACAGACAGAGTGAGCTAATACATTGCGGAGCTGTAGCCCACAGAGGGAGGATATCTGTGAACAGTTCCGACACGGCACTTCATTCACACATAATCATTACAACACAGTGTTGACAGTGGAATCGTCCAGAGAATGCAGATAGGGCTCCCCTCAGTCTGTTATTGACGGACACCTACTGTCAGAGATCCTCAGCAACCCTCTCCCAGCACACACTGACAACATGGCTGTGTCTTAGCACATTCAATCCCTGGGACCTCCACGGTGCCCCTGCTTGACAGAGGCACAGCTCACTAGCCTCACATGTTGCCTTCTGTGACCTACTTTACAGTGGCACAGTAGCCTACTGTCCTGGGGATGCAGATGCCAAGCACACTCTGGCTGAGCTGTCATTCCCTAGGGCAACAAGCCTAGTATTGACCTCTACACCCATATGTTCAATTGTCGGATGCACAATATTTGTTGTGCTGTTCTACTGTTTGCAGGTCTTTATTGCCATAGCATTCCCTGTTCCTATGACCAACTTGTGTATCTGTGGAAGATGTTTGCATATGACAGCGATCCGCTATATCACTTATGTCTCTGTAGTCATTTACTGTGTGCACTGGGCAGATTGCTGTGCTGTGGTTGGTTCCTGGACTGACACGTACAAATACCACATATGTGTGGCCAACTGCTAAACGGAGATATGGCCTAAGTGTGTGAGCATGCCCAGTTCAGCCTTTCCATGGCATGTTGTCTGACATATGCCTCATTTATCAAAGTGTGCGAGCATGCCCAGTGTGAGCTTTCCATATGTTGCACTCTGAAGTCCACCACATATTTGGGTGTGTGTGAACTTCAACAATATCTCACGTTTATGGTTGTGTGTTGGGTGTCATGTTGTGTACTAACTGGCCAACTGCTTCGTGTCTGCCACAACAGGGATTATACTGTGCCTGCAGGGACTGCATGGGATACTTTGCAGACAGTTCTCAACATACTTTCATAATGACCTAACACTGTAGTTCCGTATTGTGTACTGGTTCAGTACTTTCACTGTGGTGGACAGTATCCTGGGCTTTAGTCCTGACTGCTTGACATCTTCATAGTGAGCACAACAGACTGTGTAGGGGCCAGTTGTGCACATATGACCATGTTGCATTATGTTCAGATATGGACTACCTACACCAGGCTCGTCCAACATTGCTAGTGTATTTCACAACATGGGTGGACATTGGCAAACACTAGCAATGTTCCCTAGGCCATTTCTGATGCTAGTCACAGGGTGTGTTTGTCCTTCGACACACATTGCAACTGGAGTTTGCCATGACATATGTCATGGTTAGTATACTGTGCCTCTGTCTACCTCTGACATAACAGTGATACCCAGGGTTAGCCTACCATCTCCCATCCACTCATCAGGATTCCTCTTGAGGGGTGTCGATATGTGACTCTCTGGCTGACCTGTACCAGGAGTTTACTGAAGAGTGGGGTGCCTTCTGTGTTATGGATCATTCTGTACAGCTTGTCCTATGTATGTCAGTGCTGGGGTTCAGGTCTCTCATGTGCATAGCTCACTGCCATTCAGATTGTACAAGGTGCAGCATGTTCATTGATTCCAGGTTGGACATGGCTTCATACATCAGGCACAGCTTGCCTGTAGCTGGGCAGTATGGCGGTGTGTGGGTCTGCAGTTTGTTTACTCAGGCAACACATGGCATCTGTTCATGCTCTTTGCTACTCCTGGTGGGGTACTGTTGTGGACTTTACAGTTGATGGAGGTGTCTGTTGTGGTATATCCCACAGGGGCTATTGTAGTCAATTGTGACGCTGATGGAGGATGACTGCAGAGCCACAGTGAGTTCCCCTTATCTACATCTGCCAACCTTCATGTTTGGGTGGGTATATAGTATATGTTTCTGCGAACACTACAGCCACATATTTGTCCAGTGCAGGATATCTATCACCTTTTGTACCCAGGTCTCACATTACATGTTAGGTACGTCATGGGTTAACACCTGTGTGGTAATTTGTGGGCACTTACTGTATATCCACGGTGGTTGTCTATACACAGTTCTGCAATTTGCTTGCTGACATGGCTATGGCTCCAGTTGTCTGTTTGTAGGTGGCCCTTTTGTGGGTTGCTTGTGTCAGCTGGGGGTCGGATATGGTGGGCTGTTTGTACTCCTCTGCATACATGTTCAGTCACAGTCCTTCCATGTTGGCCTATACCTATGGGACATATATACAGAACGGGGGGGGGGGCAAGACCAGGCCTTGTGGGATGCCACTCATATCTGCTTTGTAGTCTGACATGGATGCGGCATGTCTGACCATGTCAGTTCTGTCCTTGGTCTGGTTTGCAACCCCTCTACTGACATAGGGTATATATTTAAGCTGGTGAACATATCCATACTGAACTCGTACGGTATTGTCTAGAAGCATGTGCACGGTCCAGCTACGCTGTGTGGACCACATTGCCCTCATCAATGACCTTAATGACTGCTTCAAATGGGTCAAACATGTTTAGGGGCAGGATCTGCAATTACGACAGCCACACTGGGTAGGGTCCAGTATCAGTAGGTCCACAATAGCCTTCTGTCTGTGGTACATACTGATCCTTTCCATAGCTGTGCAGAACAAGCTTGTCAGGATCCTGGGGTGGTAGTTTGCAGTATCCATTCAGGCAACACCTTTGTTGTGATGGACCACTGTTGTTGTACACTGCTCTTTGGGTACATATCCTGTGGTAAGGTTGACATTGGGCAGTAGTGTGATTTGGCATTCCATTATTCTTGGAGTCCATGTTGGCCTGAGCCCAGGACACCATCACATAAATTTGCTGCTGTGTGTTCTGCTTTGCAGATGATGGCTGTTACCTCAGCATCTGCAATGTCAGGAGACCATCAGTCTGCTGGGATAGGTATTTTGCACTTGGGGGGGGTGTTTGCACTGCACCTGACAGGTTGTATGTTAGCAATATGTGTGTGTGCTTGGTATGTTGTTTGTAATATCTGTGTGATTCGGAGCATATCTGTGGATGCCCAACATGGTTCCTACCATCAGTTGGGTAAGCCTTGTGATTATCCTTAGTGTCCTGTATGTTTTGTATCTTCATAGGTTCATGGGTTCATACAAGGCTATACACCCTAGGCCATTAGTAAGCCTAGCCAGAGTGTGTGTGTCTTTCGCCACCCCTTGCTATGTTCTATTATGGCCATTTATGAATTTCTTCACTGTGCCTCTGTCTGGTTGTGACACAGTGAGGACCCCCAGTATACATGTACGATCATCCATCCACTTGGCAATATTCCTGTTGAGGGGTGTCAGTGAGGGGCTCTGCCTAACATGGATTGGGATCCTGTTTCTGGGTGTGGGGAGCCTCTGGGTTATGTATCTGTCCTTCCAGCACATCTTATTTCATTATGTGTTGAGGCTGACATCTGTCACTCTCACAGCTCCAATGGCTTTGATTTCCTGTGGTGGAGCATGTCCATTACTCCTGTGTTGGACATGGCCTTGTACAACAGACATACAATGCCTCTGTGTAGGCAGTCTGTGACTGCATTCAGCTGGGGTGTCTACAGCCAGGCAGCATATGACATATATTTCACACCCTTTATCCTGTTGGTGGGGTAACTATGAGGTCTTCCAAACCGCTGCAGGTGTCACGTACGGTACATCCCATATGAGTCATTGTACTAGATTATGGGTCTGATAAAGGAACAGTACAGCGGCACAGTGACCTCTGTTGATGTAGATGTGAATCCTTTCATGATACAGTGTCCAATATCGACAATCTTCCTAGCCACATTGGCATTGTGAGTGTCACATGACAGATTACTGTCGACCTGTGTCCCTAGGTCCATGATTACTCCTTGCATACATAATGGTTTGCCACCTATGTGGTAATTTGTGTGTACCTTGTCTGGTATTTGGTGGGACATTCATACTGTCCAGTGTCTTCAGGATGTCTGGGTGGAGTTCTTGTGTGTGAGAGTGTGGTCTGTCACATGCTACAGACTGTACAGCAGTTTGGACTACACTTAGGTGCACATGGGTGGTCTCCACTGCTTTGTGCATTGTCAGTTACCTGGCCATATGGGTGTCTGTGCTGCATATGGATACTCCCCCTCCTTTGATGTTTTGGTGCAGGTGTTGGGGCCATAACACATGATATGTGGTATAACCTAGTAGTGCTGGTGTGCTATCACTAGGCTTGCAGCAGGCTTCTGTCACTGCACAGACATCGATGTTCTCCATAATGGGAAGTGCCTCAGGGGCATGCATATTGCAGTTTACACATCTGGCATTGGTCAGCATTACCCTTATGTTTCCTACCACTTATGTTTTCTAGGGAGGTGGGTAGTCTTTTTGGCCTTATCCAGTATCCAGACGCACAGGGGTAACAGGTGCAAGCCATCCCTGGAACAGCAGCATGGCTTGTCATGCTTAACATCTCAAGCAGACAGACATTAGACCCTCTTGGACTGACAGCTGTAACTGTGCCAGCTGTTAAACATGAGCATTCTGTGTTTGTACTGTGGCATCATTCTTGGTGAGGGTTGGATGCTGCACACAGCCAGTGTCATACCGGCCTGGGGTACATACTCAGAGGGACCATCCATGTCTCTTTTCATGTTGACCAGGGAGGTACATCTCAGGTAATTCACACCAGCATGGACATTGAGTGCATCATATTTCTGCTTGCTTTGGGGTGACCTGCGTACTTGTGTTATGTGGCATTTTGTGGCAGCCTACAGGCAGCTTACTCTGCCCTTTCCCTTGTTCAGTCTGGTGAGTGGGACAGCAGTGTGTCTGCCTATACAGACACCTATTACAACTGTATCAGGCATGTTGTTTCTCCTTCTGGCCTGTGACTGTTTGGCACACCAGCTTTGCGTACTATTCGTTGCATGTGCTAGGTTTGAAGGTTGTGGTTGCTTGTGATCTGCTTTGGAGGCTTCTGTTGGTGTGGTGTGTTTGTAATTAAGGCCTCCGGGAATATTTGTCTGTTTATGTGTTTGGTTTACAGTTATGATAGGTCTATGTGGGACTGGGTTTGTGGTGTATGTGGTTACTTTCTCCTCCTGACTAGTTTTGCCAGTACTGAGTTGGTTGAGCTCAACCTCTGGTTTGGATACATGGTTGCATCTATCACATATATTTGTATTTATTGGGGGGTGTTGTGGTTGTCTGTGTACTTGGGACTGGTGTCACATTGCCTCTGGATTCACAGATTCTACTTGTTGTGGCTGGACTTAGTGGATTGTATGTGTGGACATATGTTATTGCCATACTACTGGTCAGTGATTACTTCCCTTTTTATGTTTGCTCTATCATGTGGTAGCTTCCTCATTCTCTTGCATGATTTGGTAATGGCTGGAGTCCAGCATGCCAGATGCCTGCGTATATGGCATTGTGTGTTGTTGTTATTTGTGATTGCATACTCCAAGCATTCCTGGCTGTGTTCATGGAATGCCTGTATAACATGTTCTGTGGTGTCTCCCATATTCTGCACTTGCACAGGGCCTTTTGTGGATTCAACATCAGTTTGGACGGCTGCAACCTATGCTTTACACATGTTTTTCACTGTGGTATTCTGGCCAGGGACTGGGGTCAGGATGTGTATATCCAGTGTGATTACTCTATGGTCTGGTCTTACCAGTGAGGGGTACACTTCTCATCTTGCCATTCAGTACACATGTTGCTGATTATCACATCCAGTATGCTTACCCCTCTTGTGGGAGTGGTACATTGTTCCTGGGCATTTTGGTTTATGGATTCTGGGAACTTTTCTCCTACTGTGTTGGCGCTAGTATAATGCTCCCGGTGTATGTCTGGGTATTTTCAGTCAAGCAATATAATGTGGTTTGGAGGGCTTGATATATTCATGTATTCCAACATAGGCCAGGTGCAGTTCCTGGTATTAGGACAGTAGTCTGCAGCAGGCTATATACTGGGAGGCGGTTTTAGCCATTGGTATTTGACCATGGCTAATCCATGCTGCTTCTTGTTGTGGTACCAACATGGGGGTGTGGTTATCCTTGACATTTATTGCTAGTCACCCTCCTTTTGTAGCTTGTACCATGTTTTGCGGCTGTACGGCACAGTATGAGGTGTGACCTGGTAGTGTTAGGGTGCTGATGTGAGCCTTGACCCAGTTCTCTATTACAGGACTGGTATCCACATTCCCCATACTGTGTGCGTTTACACTGCACACATCTTGCTGTTTAGACTTCTGGCATTGGGTAGCATTACATCTAGGTTCCTATCCCTTGTGGAACCTATGAAGGTGGGTTTGTGTTTTGAGACTTACCTATTCAGGGCATGCTGTGGGTACTGACAGCCTTTGCCAGTATCCATGGGGCATGGCATGATAGGTGCACACCACCCCTAGCAGGTGGTGCATCATGTCATGCTCCGCATGTCTTCCCAGCCTGAAACACATTGGCTCCCCTTTGACTAACTGCATTACTTCAGCCAGTTATTGCACTTGATCATCCCATCCTCATTTTGTGGCTTCATGCTTGGTGAGGGTGGATGTTAGTCAGGGTGCTCAGGTGTGCATATAGTACATGGTGTTACATTACTTAACACATGGCATTCATGCCTCAGGTGGTGCTGCAGGGCTGCCTCTGTCGGATGCACATATTACACTTCCCTGTACATGTTTGTGAGCAGGTCATGTCATTTTAGGCATCCATGTTATTATTTGAGTGAGTCAGAGGGGGTATCATTCCCAGGGTTCCTACTGAGCCAGTGTATGTGCTATGTGTTGCCTCTTTGCCAAGGCCAGGGCATACTGGGCATGCCTCCTTCTGCCTACTGGGGCAGGCTCAGGTTGTTCCTCCTCCGAGTCACGCTCTACCTGTGATGGCCTTGGCAATGGTGGGGGGCTGTTTGGCCCAGCCCTATGCTGGTCCTGCTGCAGCTGTTTTCACAAGATCATATTATGTAGCATAGCACATACCATGACAATTTGGGTACATGTAGTTGGTGTGTACTGCAAAGCTCCACCAGATGTGTCCAGACACCGGAACCGTGACTTGAGCAGACCAAACACATGCTCTATTACATTACGTGTTTGTGCATGTGCCTCATTATGGCGTTCCTGTTCAGGTGTGTGTGCGTTTCTGATGGGTGTCATCAGCCACGGCTCCAGTGCATAACCTGCATCCCCCACTAGGTGTCCGTGTGGGATGTCCCCATTGGCAAATGTCTGGTACAGCTGCGTCAAATTCCAGATGTGGGAATCGTGGTAACTCCCAGGGCAGCCAGCACACACATTCATTATTATGCCCTGGGCATCACACACAACCTGGCAGTTGATGGAGGGGAAGCCCTTGTGGTTAATGTAGGCCCTACCCTGCTCACCGGCTGGTGCTTTGATGCATATGTGCGTGCAGTCTATTGCACCCACTACCTCAGGGTATTCTGCTATTTGCTGGAAGAGACGCATATTGCTGGCCAATACCTCATGGGCATTGGGGAAATATACATGATCACCGACATGTGCTGACATGGCATCCAGGAACTGGTGCAGTACCCTGGAGGCTGATGCCTGTGATAGCCCCATCATATCGCCAGTTGGTCTCTGGAAGGTACCTGTTGCTAGTATTCTTAGGCCAACACATACCTTGGTTTCCACTGGGATGGGTTCCCCTCTGTTGGTTCTGTGTGTGAGGTGTGGCCTGCACAGCTCAACAATTTGCTGCAGGAGCTCTCTGTCCACTCTATAGCGCTCTACTATCTCCGGCTCATGTAACCCGTGGTAGGTGACCCTGGGCCTGTACACTTTTCTCCATCTCCTCACTGTGGGTTGTCTGGCACCATCTGCATTGTCACCACCCTCAGCAAGTTGCCTATGTCTCATTATGACAGCTATGGCAGCCCCTAACATTTCTGCTCTGAGTGAAGCTTTTTCAGTTTTCACTTCTATTAGCTTACTCATGTCTTGCAGTGTCTCTTAAGAGAAACATCCTACACTACTGTTTGCAGAGTTTTAAGTGCTGGGCTGGGCTACTATTCTGCCTGTGTAATTGCCTGCTTCTAATTGTTTTCACCTGCTAGCTTCAGCAGTTATCCCTGCTAGCTTCCTATTAATTCTGTTGCTTCCTTTTTCCTTTCTGTTTCCTCAGGGGGGAGCAACGTGCATACCATCAGAAACACGCTCACAGTGGCTTACACGCGCACACACATGCTTACACGGTTCAGAATCTACTTATCCGGGTTAAAACATGTGCACACCCGCGCAAACACTGTTACACATCTGCCAACAGCCTCCAACATGCTCAGCCTGCCCTACACGCGCGCACACCAGTGCAAACAGTGTTAAACATCTCCCAACACGCTCCCACATGCTCAGTCTGCCTTACACGCGCACACACTGCCCTACTCGCGCTTCATGGTGCGCACACGTGCGCATGCACGCCCAGCAAGAAACTTTGGTGTAAGTAACAGTGTACACCTTCCATTTCTTGACTTTCCCTGACTTATCTAGTGGCACACCTCTTTCCATGATCTGTGTCTGTCATCTGTCATGTTACACTGACCTCCAATGAACTGCATTTCTTTCTACCATTCCCCCCTGTGATGTCACCTATCTCCTACTCTATTCCTCCCCCTTATGTATCTCTTACACTACTCAGACTGTGCTCATTTGCTATGTGACTGTGAGATTCAGTATCCTAACCCTCATTTACATGAGATTGCCTACTAATGCTTAGTTACATGTCTTAGACTCAGCTTCCCCCCTTAGCAACCACTACACGGTGGCCATGTTGTTTTTGGTCTGCTGGTCCCTGCATTGTCATTCCATGTATTGCATGAAACCCACATTTGTGGGTTTATAACCTTCTTTTTATGGTTTTATACAGCACAGCCCATTTGCGCGGGGCTGCGCTGGGTTTAAACATCGGCGATCGGCAAAAAAAAAAATTATATTTTTAATATTTTTGCATCGGGTTATCTTGCCAATGGCCACATATTTGGCCATTGGCATGCTGCCTGAGTCATATGCACCCTTTTTTTGGATCTGACATGGCTCCGTTGTGGAATTTGCAGAAATGTACTCAGTTGTCAACTGAGTACATTTCCGCAGCTAAAACGTCTCTTACACGGACTGGTTTCTGCTTCATGGACCGCTAATATACCTCATTTGCATACCTTTCAGTTGCAAGTGAGGTATTTATCATGTCCACGCCCAGTCAGTGTAAGAGACATTTTAGCTGGTCTCTTACATGGAGTTTAGGGCTGTTCCTGGATCGTGAGGCTTGCATGGAGTGTTGCACATCTCTTACACTCCATGCAAGCCTTCGTGAATCCTGCCCATAATCTTTATTCACGGCTTACATACTGTCACATGTCCAGACATAACCAAAAGAAATAGCATGAAAGGGTGTTTTCCTCGAGGAGATATGCATTATCTTGGTGACTTTACACTATAGTGCAAAGGTGGATGGAGGAGCTAAGAATTTCTCTATTTATTGCTACCCTCCAACCATGGCTAGGATGAGTCTTGAACAGTTTAGCCTTTTTTGCTATGCCTGCAGAGAAAAGGTGAGTAGCATATTAGATTAATGGAGGGGTTTTGGGCCAGATGCATTGTCATTTGTGGGTGAGTGTTAATGCCAATGTGCTAGGGCAAGATAGGGATTAGGTGAGTCCGGGCACATTGCCATTTGTGGGCTAGTGTTGATGCCACTGCACTAGGGCAGGAGAGGGATCAGGTGTATCCAGATGCATTGACATTTGTGGGTGAGTACTGATGCCACTGCACTGGGACAGGAGAAAGGTCAGGTGTGTCTAGCTGCATTGCCATTTATGGGTGAATGCTGATACCACTGTGCTAGGGCAGGAGAAGGATCAGGTGTCTCCAGGTGCATTGACATTTGTGGGTGAGTACTGATGCCACTGCACTAGGGCAGGAGAGGGATCAGGTGTGTCCATGTACATTGCCATTTGTGGGTAAGGGCTGATGCTACTGCACTAGGATAGAAGAGGGATCAGGTGTGTCCAGGTGCATTGCCATTTATGAGCTAGTGTTGATGCCACTGCACTAGGGCAGGAGAGGGATCAGGTGTGTCCAGGTGCATTGCCATTTGTGGGTGAGTGCAGATGCCATTGTGCTAGGGCAGGAGAGGGATCAGGTGTGTTCAGCTCCATTGCCATTTGTGGATGAGTGCTGATGTCACTGTGCTAGGGTAGAAGAGGGATCAGGTGTGTTACAAGTGCTTGTGCGCACTGTTGGCAGCTACCGGATATGTATTACAGACCTTCAATTAACTGCAATAAGTCAAGCATTTCTAATTTTTTTACAGGTAATGTGATTGCTCAGCTATATTCTGCCAAGGACAACAGAAATCTTAAGCTGGATATCTGACTGTATCCATGACTAAAGTGAGACCATTTTGTAATCGATAATCACAACTGTGATCAGTAAAGGTTCCAACACTTGAAAGAAAATAAATTTCGCAAATCAGAAAAGCGGTAAAAAAAATTATGCAGGGGGATAAGCAACTTTGGACTCCCTAACATGAGGGGTTGCACCCTCCACTACTTATATATACCAAAAGTAATATTATTGCATCTCAGGGATAATTGAAAACCTCGAGATACCGCAATCCCAGATTTTCAAGGAAAAACCCAAAAGTTAGACATTAGTAATTACCCAGTAAAGTATCTTGATCTGGAGTGTTTCTAACAAGTCTCGATTTCAGGTTTGGCACAGTGGTTGGCTGCTACCATTGCTGTTGAATGCCCACAGTTGCAGTTGTAGTCACATAAATTTCTGGTCCTGTACACAAAGTACTCTGTGATTCACATACTTGTGAGTTATAAGAGATATGAAAGATATGGAAGATAGCAAGGGATAACATTTGCTTACGTGCTTTGTACTTGGACTCTTCCAGGTGCACAGTAATGTGTGCAACTACACAGACCGTTTTTTCTTTTCTTTATGAACTGTGAGGGGTTTGGTATGTCATAGTAAGACAATAGTAAGAGAAAATATCTGGTTTCCACATACTGAAATCTGTAGAACGGTTATGCTTCATGACTGCATGGTATATCAAGCAACTATATATATGGTGTCCTTACAAAAACAGACTTACTGGTACACCCATGAACAGACTTTAGTACATATTTCTACAGTCCTTTACCCACTGATGAATATTTGCTAGTTATAATTGATGAAGCATGGTCAAATAACTGGTTATTACTACAAGTGCGAGTACTATTATTGTAGTACTTACCAATATAGTCTATGAATGGTGTATGTGATATTTTGACAATTGATAATAGATCACACCATTCAATAGGCAGGAGTTTTATGAACATGTGATTCATGCACAAGAAGCAATACCTTTATAGCCATGAGTCAGTACACTAGTTAAAAAGATTATGCACACGTTATGGCAATCCATACGAACTGCACAAAATAAAGACATACCTTAGAATAATATTTACAGATTTTCCTGAGAGATAATAGATTTTTCTCCCCATACAATTCTGCAAGACGGTCTACTGCATGGACATCATTAAAGACCACTTTTAGGACCTACCTTTCTTCATAAACTCAGGCAAAGGCATGAGAATCACACTGTAAGTTATGACACCATAATCAAAGGCAAGATGATGAAGACTGACGAAAACAGTCAATCATCATAATTTCAAAGTAAGAAATCATATTACAATTAAATCAAAAGAGTTCCTTAAATCACTCAGTACTGAGGGTCATAGGGAAGTTTTTAGCCCTTATAACCAAGATAATAGTGCACATCATTTGTAAAACCACCAATGCCTCAAGTAACACCTATGCTTTCTTTGGTCTTTTTTAAATTTTTAGCCCTGATATTTTAAGTACAAATAACCCAAACATAATCTGAATGTTTACACATTGCGCCTATTCATAAGGGACACAGGAGCTAAACCAGTGGCACATTTGCAGTTGCCCATCCATTTAACCAGATTGCATTCAAATAGTATAAGAGAAACATATTACTTTATGTGGAGAGGAAGATGATTCTGAAGAAGTGACATTCTTTGTGATACATACCTTGTCCTCCAACATGTTTTATTTATGTTGTTAAAGACCAAGTATTTATGCCCCCGTTGGACTTGTGAATGTGCAGTAGGGCTGACAGGATATGGTCTATTCAGGTTCTGTACACGAGGCAGAGATTGCTCCTCAGTAGCCTGTATGTCACAGCAGAGGCATAACTAGCTTTAGTAGTGCCTGGATCTGTAGTGATGCCCTGCCTTTCTGGTCTAATCCACTCCTTGCAGTGGCATAACAAAAGATATACCCCCACCTCCCTCAGCTCTTCAATGGGAGGGCAAAAAAAAAAATCTGTGATCAGCTACCTGGCCAATCAGGTCCTGTTTTGGCACCCTGCCCTTGTCCCTTCTTCCTTAAATTACAGTGTTTTTTATATGTGTGTGTGTGTGTGTGTGTGTGTGTATATATATATATATATATATATATATATATATATATATATATATATATATATATATATATTTTTTTTTCTTTTAAACTGTAACAAACTGCTTAATTATGTTGTGAAAGAAATTGAGATCTCTTGAGTAGGTATTTATGCCTCCCTGGACTTGTGAATGTGCAGTAGGTCTGACAGGATAGGGTCTGTTGAGGCTCTTCTACTACAGTTTAGACCACAAAGAGCACTAAAGTGCTTAGGTCAGACAGCATCAAATTCAAAATTCCATAACAATTAATCATTTCATATCAGTTATTCCAGCTTTAAAAGATGGAATGTAATAGAGAACCATTTGGATCACCTAAAAGTGTCCCCTAACATTTTGCACCCAGGCCAGTTGCCCCCTTCATCCTGCCCTTGCTACACTAGTGTGGTACAGAGAAGAAGCACAAGGCTTTTAGATGATTTAGGCCACTGATTTGCTTGTGGTTATTCAAGTTGTGTCAAATGTTTGCACAGGTACACAGCAAATGGGGCGTTATTCTCAATAATGGGCCTGTTGAGTGCACAATACAGCAGAATGATAATATCCCTGGACCTGGATTCCATATCCATAGTAATAGCTGTGCAACAACTTTCTTACAACAGTGGATAAGTGGTGATCACAGTTCATTGTGTGCATAGGTTCCCAGGTCCCTAACTATTGTATGAATTTTTCAGGATTGTGTTTTCAATGTGATAGTTATAATGGACTTCTCACTTCCCAAAGGATACAGTTATACGTTTCTTGGCATTTTTTGGGTGGCTTTAACACCAACTATTGGTTTGGGAAAGGCACTTTTGGAGGATCCTGGTATCCTCTGAGGAGTTTATGATGGTCATCTGCATTTCTGGTCTGTCACAACCCTGTAACAGTAGCTTTCACCTCTGAGAAGTAAATACCAAAAAAAGAGTGACTCAAGGACTGAACCCTGGGGTACACAGCTAGTAACAGGTCTTTTGAAGGAGGAAGAGCATCCATCCCTCATTTGCTGGTTTTATTTGTGAGCCAATTTGCTATACAGTGAGTTACACAGAAATTAACATTTAGCTGGGATAGGTTATCTATTATACCTGGGTGTGGGCTGCTGTTGAATGCCTTTGCGAGGTTTATATATACTCTGTGTATTGATTTTCCCTCATCCATTCCTTCAGTAACCTCCTTGAAGAAGTCAAGCAGTTAAGTAGGCAGGGTTTGCCCTTGACAAATCTGAACTGGCTTGGGTCGGGGGTCCGTAGGCTACCCGTGTCCTTAATTATTAATTCCATAATGATCCTTTCCCTAGCCTTACTGATACTTCTTCACAGACCATTATTCTATAACCGATATGAAATTATATGAAATGAGTAACTTTATGGAACTGCAAATTTCAAATGTCAAGAGTTATGGACTGCCAATAATTTATACATAAATGTTAGTAACACTTTGCATATGCAATACAATTTATCTTTATTACAAGTAGTACATACAACATTAAAGTGATGACATGGAATATGAGAGTTAAACTGGGTAAATGCTACACTAAAGACTTAATAACTGAAAATTAAAAAGTGTGTAAAATATATATTTTTTTAAGGAAGGATAAATGAAGTGTCTACAATAACCTGTGCCAACTTCCAACCCATTCTATTATCTGATCACAAAGAAAATGTGTCATTATAGGTTTAAAGGTTCATAGGTATTTACTAGGCCTTTTTAATCTAGCCATGCATCCCAAGTCTCTGACAAGTTCTGGTACCCTTGATAAGTGTAAGCAGGGGTTTGGGAGATGAACCTTTTATATGTTACCTGTGTCCATTAGAGACATAGGTGCCAAACCAGAGATGAATTTTCTGTTTCTCAACCAATTGTTCAAGTTGCACTTGAATGGGTTAGGGAGGAACTCTGCTTCACATGGATGAGGAGCCTGTTCCATAGGCGGGGTACTCTCTGGGATAAATATCTATCTCTCCAGCAGGACCTATTTATATCACAGGCAAGGTTTAAGTCTTTAGAACAAGTAATTGTGGTGCTGTTTGTTTTGTGGCTATGCAGGAGGTCCATCAGAGCGGGCGGTCTGACAATGCCCTATATGCCAGTTATCAGTAAAGATAATGTCTGAAAGAGATCTCTTACACATACACCAGACTGATGTGTCCTTATCTTGTACACAGATAATGATGCCTGTTGCATGGATAGGGGATTTATGAAATATTTATTATAGATCTGAGAGAGGTTAGTGCCAATGATTTGTAATGCTGGCTGGTCCAAAGGTCTAGAATGTGAACCAACTACTGGTTACTATAACCAGGAGGATTTAGCAAATTCTAGTTGTTCATATTTGCATGTTATCACTCTGACAGCTTCAATTTTGTTATGATCTGTTTGGTGATTTTCTGTTAATTGATTTTTAAGAAAAATTCTAACATGGTCTATTGAACCAGTCTGAATGGCAACAGTCATTTGGTGTGAAAAATCAAATGTGTATGCAGCTGTCAGACAAATGCTGCCCAATGAATGACAGTTTGTAGGCTTAATGTTTCAAACAGTTATTTTTATTTTTGATCAGAGTAATCTGACAATTTTTTTCTGCAGTATTATTTTTACAGTGTTAATGTCATCCTCAGACTGATTGCTCTAGATGGTTCTGTGGGACTTTAATTACCATATCAAGCAGAAACTGACACTTACTCAGGATCCATATATTACCGATTCCAGAATCACGGACAAGACTCCAACTGTATATAGCCTTGTCAGTACCTCCTAGAGGGGCCGATATTACATTTCTGACACTGGATTTCAGAATTCAGTTTGCTTTTAAAGTTACTTTCTTTCTGTTGTCTGATGGTTTAAAAATTTCCATAAAAATAACATACAAGTCATTCTTCTGCCTAAGATTTTAGTCTGATTTTCTCAAGTGGCTGTTCTACCACAATTATCATTTTCCGTGTTCAGTTATGTGCACTTGATATGGCTGAATTGAATCTTCAACCTCTAGATAATGTCTCTAGCCTTTTTGTTTATTTATTTTTTATTAAACAAGAAGTATCTTTATTAAACTATCACTTATGACATAGGGAATCATACATCCATATAAAGGAAACCACATTGACATAATTTTGTTGCAAATATTATACATCAGTTATAATCTATCCAGCACTGTCAGTCAAACATTAAATAATTCGGCCTTCTTTTAAACCTCATTTGTCTTCTACATGTATTGTTCCCACAATTTCCAATTGTTTTCAATGCAATTTTCTAAAGATCCCATTTCTAGTTGTTTTATCTCTGTTATTATATTTACTACTTCTGGTACAGTTGGGTTAGACTTTGATTTCCATTTTCTTGTAATTGTTTTTTTTGGCAGCCACCATAATTAGACTCAGCAAGACCTTACTATGTCTAGGCAATTCCAATTCTGGATCATAGCTCAAAAAAAACATTTCCATAGTCATATGAATTTGCTCGCCCAGTATTTCTGATAGAGTCCACTTGGGGTTAAAATACCTATATAAACACTTCCAAGCAAAAATCTTAAATCTTCTAGACTTTCTTGCATATTTGGGAGACACACATATATCCCTCCATTGTTTCTTTGTGAACTGCTTATCCAATCTGTCTTCCTAATCCTTTTCAACTTCCTCTGATGATTCTTATAGTTATCATGCAATATTTTATATGGTATGCTAATTATTCCTTGTTTTAACCCACAGCTTCTTTTCTGGATTCTACTATAAACTCTACCAGTGCTGGTCTTTCACTTAGGATTCGCCTATTTCTTTGTCTTTGCCTATGCTCTTGATATCAATCCTTGATAGGGAAGGCAATCTCCAGCCTGCAGTCCAAATAAATTCTTGGCCTCTTCCCATTCTACTACCTTTTCCTCTCTAATTATTTGCTCCCAATGCTTTGGTTCTTTTGTCAGTTTTCTCCAACAAATTCCAACCCCTTCTTGCCTATTGTCTGTATCCCTAATTGCAGTCATCTCTATCGGTTGAATCTCCTTTCTCCATTCCTGTGTTGGCTTAGTTCTTAGAATATTTTCTGTTACTTTATGAATATAATATTCTCTATAGTTATTGCTATTCTCCTTAAGGGTCTGCATCCAAAATCCCAGTCTCTCCTTGTTTCTTGAGCTTCCTCCCTGTTTCATCATCATTGCTTTCCACTTTGAATTATAGGTTTCTGCTTGTGCTGTTTATAGGAGCCTTAACTATGTAGCTCAGAAATAATGTCCCCAGCTTTTTTAGGTTCATTTTCAGGCTTTTACTTTGAGTCAGAAGCAATAGTTACTATTTAAGATTTTTATTTTTTTCTGCTTGAATGTTTTACTTTCATTTTTGTGCAAGCTCTGTACTATTTGGAAAGAAAATGCTTTGACATGTTTAGTTCAAGTAATGGATTTTATTATCTAAGTTTGAATGCTTGTGGCTGATGTTTACTTATTACTTAAGGTTTATTAATTTTTCTGGGATATGCAACTTTGTAGTGTTTTTCCTGTGAAAGGTGACTACTCAGAATGAATTGTTACAATTTGAACAAGCAAACATTATGATATATTCTTGTTTGGTTACTTTTGACTACCCTGTAGCAACATTACTGTAAGTTTGGGAAGACGAGGCATTGGGGTGGGACAGTTACAATTTACCCTTTTATCCTGGATAACACTGTCTGAGCGTGCATGTAAAGCATTTTTGGTAAGACTGCATTGGAAGACTATGGTCTCAGACTGAGGTGGATGAAATGCTGAGGAACCACTTATTATGAATCTGATCTGTAGCTGTAGCTATAAAATATAAAGCCTATTTAGGTATGGCAGGTGTTGGCCATTTCCCTGGCAGCAGTACATATTTACTGTACAACCTTAAGACTAATTGCTTTTTATATATTAACTTGAACCAGTGGTGGAAATCCAATACTGTATTTTTGGTCAGTCATATTGACAACAGCAGTGTGGGAGCTAAAGATCATAGTTCCTGTCTGTCACACAAGTGATGATAAATCACTCCAGTAGTTTCTGAGCTTCCCTTGCCTCCATCTTCCATTCCGCTATATGTCTGAATAATGCCTTCTTTCTTCCCTTTCTTCCCTTAGTGCATACTTTTAATCTCTTCTCCTTTTCCAATTGCCATTTAATATACATTGTTCCTCTATTTCTTCTGTTCATATAACTCACATTGATCCTCCCCTTTTCTCATAAGTGTCTGCATTTCTTCCTATTATTTCATAAACCCATCCGGTTTTATGTTTTCTTTTTTTACCTTGGTAACCCTTATTAATTCTTCTACCATATCCAGGGGCGGCTCGTGGCATCGGGCTGCCGGACTGCAGCCCCCTCAAAATAAAAAATAGAAAATAAATTTTTTTAAATTTCGCAGACTTCGCGCATGCGCAGTAGTCCCGACTACTGTCGGTCTATGTGCATGCTGCAGGCAGTCCGGCAGTCCCCATAGGGGGACACAGGGAGACGTCTGTGCACTTTTAAAGTGCACAGACTCGCTGGGATTATGTGTCGGGTCCAGACTGCAACAGCTGTCATCGGGAAGGAGCTTTGCTTGGGATCTCGCTGGTATTTGGAGTATTGCGCGGGCAGGATGTACATTAGCTGGATATATTATGGAGAACAGACAGGTAAGTGTATGGTGCATTTTACTTTACAATGTTTATACTGGATTGACTTTATGGTGTGTGGACAGGTAAGTGTATGGTGCTTTTTACAATGTTTATACTGAATTGACGTGTGTGTGTGAAAATGCCCCAGGTGGTGTGGTAGGGAATACCTCAGTCTTGAACCCTGTACCCTGTATGCAGGTGTTAAAGACTTGAGTTCCCTACCCACCACCATTTGTAAAAAATTGCAGATTTTTGCCTCATATTCGATCTGATCTGTTCCTCATAATATCTGTGGTTTGTAAATGCTGCAATGCTTGATATTTGATGGTGTAGTAGTAGCATTGTTGCCTCACAGCTGCAGGTTCTCAAGTTTGATTCTTGGCTGGGGTTCCTTCTTTGTGGGGTCTGTTATCTTCTCCCTGTGTTTGTGTGGGTTTGCTTTTATTTGATGTTGCACTGGTAGCATTGTTGCCTCACAGCTGCAGGTTCTCAGGTTTGATTCTTGGCTGGGGTTCCTTCTTTGTGGGGTCTGTTATATTCTCCCTGTGTTTATATGGGTTTGCTTTTATTTGATGGTGCACTGGTAGCATTATCGCCTCACAGCTGCAGGTTCTCGGGTTTGATTCTTGGCTGGGGTTCCTTCTTTGTGGGTTCTGTATCTTCTCCCTGTGCTTGTGTGGGTTTGCTTTTGTGTCCTCCCATGTTACAAAGACATGTCTGCATTATTTCTTCCTGGGCCTCTGCTGAAAATTGTTTTTTTGTTCCAAGTCAGACTGTCCTGATTAAAAAATGTTAAATAAAATTGACAGGCATTTGAATTTCAGACTTAAGGGTTTCTGAATGTTGAATTCCTTGCATATTTGATGGTGCAGTGGTAGTATTGTTGCCTCACAGCTATAGGTTTTCTGGTTTGATACTTGGTTGGGGTGGCTTCTGTGTGGAGTCTGCATCTCCTCCCAGTGTTTGTGTGGATTTGCTCTGGTGTTTTGCCATCTTACAAAGACGTGTCTGCAGTATTAATCCCTGCGTCTCTGCTGAAAATTGTTTTTGTTCTGTCAGCAGTAAACTTGACAGGCATTTGAATTTCAGACTTCAGGTTTCTGAATGTTTAATTCCTTGCATATTTGATGGTGCAGTGGTAGTATTGTTGCCTCACAGCTATAGGTTTTCTGGTTTGATTCTTGGTTGGGGTGGCTTCTGTGTGGAGTCTGCATCTCCTCCCAGTGTTTGTGTGGATTTGCTCTGGTACCCTGCCATTTTACAAAGACGTGTCTGCAGTATTAATCCCTGCGTCTCTGCTGAAAATTGTTTTTGTTCTGTCAGCAGTAAAATTGACAGGCATTTGAATTTCAGACTTCAGGTTTCTGAATGTTTAACTCCTTGCATATTTGATGGTGTAGTAGTAGTATTGTTACCTCACAGCTATAGGTTTTCTGGTTTGATTCTTGGTTGGGGTGGCTTCTGTGTGGAGTCTGCATCTCCTCCCAGTGTTTGTGTGGATTTGCTCTGGTGCCCTGCCATTTTACAAAGACGTGTCTGCGGTATTAATCCCTGCGTCTCTGCTGAAAATTGTTTTTGTTCTGTCAGCAGTAAAATTGACAGGCATTTGAATTTCAGACTTCAGGTTTCTGAATGTTTAATTCCTTGCATATTTGATGGTGCAGTGGTAGTATTGTTGCCTCACAGCTATAGGTTTTCTGGTTTGATTCTTGGTTGGGGTGCCTTCTGTGTGGAGTCTGCATCTCCTCTCTGTGTTTGTGTGGATTTGCTCTGGTGCCCCATCATTTTACAAAGACGTGTCTGCAGTATTAATCCCTGGGTCTCTGCTGAAAATTGTTTTTGTTCTGTCAGCAGTAAAATTGACCGACATTTGAATTTCAAACTTCATGTTCTTCAGAATACATAGTAGCACAATCTTTTTTTCTAGCAATTTTCTAAGTTTATAAGATGAATATTTTAAATTTGTCCCTATTTTTGGGACTGTATTCCCCCATTATTGGCTTTGTCCAGGTTTTTGTGCTAAGGTTGACAGCTATGGCAAGAACTGAATTCACTGAATATGTTTGAGGGCTGTATTCCCTCATTACTGTGTTTGTCCAGGTGTTTTGTACTAAGAGGTTGACAGCTATGGTGAGAACTGAATTCACTAAATGATAGCCATTTAAGTTTCAGTCTTCCTCTCTTTTACAAAGCAGCTGATGTGGCGTAGTGGTATGTTACTCTGACTGTTTTTTGCTCAGGGACCTTGGCAGTAAAATGTATGGTGGCAACACAACATTTTATTCTAGCAACTTTCCAAGATTATACAAGCAATGTTTAATGTGTCCCTGGTTTTTGGGCTTTTGACCCCCCCCAATACATTTTGGCTTTTTCCAGTTTTCGTGAGCTGCGAAGCTGAGATGCAGTTGAGTATTGAGTAGATTTTACTAGGAGCTGAGAGCTGCAGGGGAATAGAAGCTTAGTGCTTGGCCTAGTTAATACTATAGCACAACAGGTTGTGTATTTGCTTTTGATGCAGAAGGCTGTGGGTTCTACTCCCACAAGGGGTGGATGCTGCCATACTAAGAATGTTCTCCTTGGTGAAGATACTAACTATGAGTCTGTTATCAGTTTGCCATCCATTTCCTCTTGCAATATTATTACTAGCTTATCATTTTTTAATGTAATATAGGCAATTTATTCCTGAGGGGCAACAGACACTTTGTTTTTCGATGAAACCATGAAATATAAAGGTGATTGCTAGCAGCAACCTCTTCATTAGTTACAGATTTCTTTAATGTGGAATTATTTAGATGACTTACTTCAGAGATTGTGCATATTTACTGATAATGGACTGTAGAATTGTGCATATTTACTGATAAAGGTGGACTGTAGAATTGTGCATATTTACTGATAATGGTGGACTGTAGAATTGTGCATATTTACTAATAATGTTGGACTGTGGAATTGTGCATATTTACTAATAATGGTGGACTGTAGAATTATGTATATTTACTAATAATGGTGGACTGTGGAAGTCTGAGAAGACTTTTTATGATAAATGTTCTCAACTGGGCAGTTTTGCCATTGTGGGTGCATATGGTTTGTTTCATTGCTTACTGGAAAAATGTTCAAAACAAATTTAAAACACCCTCTAACAAGTGTACTGTATTGTACAAGGAATATAATTTTAGTACAATGAGGAAGGTGTATCAAAGAGCACATGTATGTTTCATATGCAAGGGGCCTATGATTTGAAAACAGCCCAAAATTAATCTTTATCTGCCACTGGCAAAATGTATTTTCTTTGAATGTGGGTTTCAATGCTTCATGAATGTGAGTTTCAAGGGCAGAGAAGTTTTAATGCTAAGTTTTCATTGTGAGACTGCATTGCTTTGTTTAATAGATGACTTAGTGTTTGTGCTGTAAAATACAAAATAAAACTTTCAAATGAAGTCCAACTCATCATAGAAGTAAAGCAGTATGCACATTAGTGTTTATGGTAAATGGAGTGAAATAGCCAAGTAATGGTTCATTGGAATGGCTGCAGAGGCTCCATTCAACCATTATTTTGTCAGGGGGGAAGGGCAGCAAACTCAGACAGGCCCAGCTGAACTATACCTCCCAACTGTCCAGATTTTCAAAGAATGAATAGATTTTTGCTTCTTATTTTTGGTTTGTTCTTCATAAAATTTGTAGTTTTCTGGCAAATCATTTAGGAATTAAGTCACTAAATAATAAGTTTCAGACTTCATAACCTTCAGAAAAATGCATGTTAAAGTAAGAGCTGTTCTATCAACTGTCTCAATTTACACAAGAACAATTTTTAGTACTGTTTATATGTGCCCCCAATATATTTGGCCTTGTTCAGATTTACTGCATTAACAGGTTGAGAGGTACATGCAAATAAATTGCTTTATAGAATTAGGCATAGCAACCTCTCAACTGTCCCCAATTTTTGGCTCAAAATGTTGCTCTTCCCCCTAATAATCCCTTCGCAAAATAGCAATTTTGGAAGAAAACATGGAGGGTTTACAATTAAGAAATAACTGTATTAATCAAAGTTATAGATTACTTGAAATGCATGTAGATTCTTTTATTTTGTCAGCTGCTCAAGGTAGCAGTACTAATATTAAAGTGTCCCTTCTTTGACAGGTAGCAGCTGTATTGTGTGTCTATTTTATATTTTTGCATCACATTTTTGGTCCATTTTTCATAAAATTGTGTTTTTTGGCAAATTAGTGACAAATCACTAAAGACTGAAGTTAGAAAATGACAGACATTTGAGTTTCAGATTTTATACCCTTCAGAAAATTCATACTAATGCAAGACCTATTCTATTATCTTTCTAAGTTTATTAGAGCAATATTTAAAAATTGTCCTTATTTTTGGGCCTTTGTCCCACTTCTGTGTATGGCTTTGTCCAGATTTCTTGCTCTTGAGGTTGAGAGGTATGACAAATGTGTCAGGGCCATCACAGTGAGCCAGAGAGATTTCAAATTGTGACATGCTTGTTGCACCCCACTCCCTCATGTAGTGACTCTGGATGTGTCCAAGCAAGGCAAGGAGTAGTTGTATCTACCTTGGATGGGGAGGACACACTGCATAAGTACTACAGTGGCTTTTCATCTGTCCTTGATTTTGCAGAATGGTCTGGTTTCTGTCATATTTTTGTACTGTTGATTTATGCTTATTACTCAAAGTGCCTGTTGCTCTGTGTTTAAGTAGCAATGCTTTAATGACTATAAGGTAAGCTTGTCTGAGATCGTAAGATGCAAGTAAGCTTTAATAAGCATACTGTTAAAGAATTGCCAACATTGAAAGCCTTTCTGTTGTTGCCATGCAGAGAATACTTGACTAGATAATGTATAAGCCTTGGGTATTAAAGGACAGGATTCCATTATTTTAAAAAGCTCATTACACTTGTTGGAGACTTCCAGTCATCTCTACAGACTTTACCCGTAAACTAAACAGAATGCCAATCATGTGTGGTCCATAACCTGTACAGTAATCCTTTAAGCAATGTATCTTGAGCTTGTTTCTTGTTTGCTTTTCATTTTTTACTTTTATCATGTTTTCCCCATGAAACAAGTTGTCAGGCAGCAGGTCTTTTTTGGATAAGAAACATTTTTACAAGTGGGGGCATCACATAGATTTCTACTTTCAGCATGTTACTTGGTACTTTAATAAAGCTGAATATATTATATATTAGAACTGCAGTGCAAGGAGAAGTGGTTTGAGTTGAGTGCTTCTGGTTTTTCTTATACTTGATTTTGACTGGCATTCCAGTAATGTATTTAAAAAGTAATTTATTTTTTCATGCCTCACAACCTTTTGTTTCCATCTAGATATTAAGTAAGCTGTCATGCAGCCAATGCATTGAAATATTTTTATTCTTCGACACTTATTTTTGTCTTGATTGGACTTTCATAATGATGGTTTGCCACCCAGGGCAGCGTATTTAATTAAAGTTATTTTTTTGTGGTTTTGTGCATAGCTCCTCCCCTTTCTGGTTGACCACACCCCTTCCCCTTGACCCCACCCATTCAGCTGTCTCCTGCAGCCCCCCTGTGATTTGAAGTCACCAGCTGCCACTGACCATCTCTTTCCATTTTCCTTCTTCATAGTGTTTCATAGCTTTTCTACACTTTCCCTTTTACTATCATCTAAGTCCCCTGTTTATGAATCCCTACTATCTCAGAGTCTGTTCTTCTAAAATCTCACATACTGGAGTTGTGGCACTTCCTGGCTCTTATTTTATGGCCAGTGGGAACACTTTGTTACATATATACCTTTAGCCAATGGACCTCTCCTTATCTCATTTCACTTATTACAAACAAGGTGAAGGACCCTTTCCTTCTTGCCATTCCGAGTCAAAAACCTTGATCAGTTGCTTTCTTTGCTTACTCTGAATGAGAGAATTCTTTAGTCCTCCTTTGTCAGACTGAGTTTTCCCTTCTTAATTAACCTCTTTTTTCTCATTCCATTTCTTGAGCTTATTTCTTGCAAACTCATCATCCCACATACTTGTTATGGGTAGACTGGAAACGGGTATTAGTTTTATCAATTTTCCCAGTTTTCTCCAGGTTGTGTTATTGCTAGGAAGCTTAGCTCTTTCCCCATATATGAGTTTCCATTTTTCTTCGGCCTTATGTCTTCCTTGCTGTTTTTCTTGCCCAGCTACCTCTCTTCAATTACATCCCTGACAACCCAAAAAACAAATATATTAACCTCCTGTCCTAGCCTATCTTATCCTTTAGAATGTATCATATTCTGGGATCATCATGCTCTACTCGCCATTAATGGCTCAGTTCTCTCTCTCTTTCTCTCCTCTCTAGTGGTTCTTCCTAGTTTGCCATATTTCTTCCCAGGACTCCATCTATGCTTAGAACCATTCAAATTTTCTTCTCTCCTTCATTACTTACATCCATGGTATTAATGAACTCCTGCCATAGACCTTTTTGCTAGGATCATTTGTTTAGGTCCTTTAATTCAACATGTTTCATTGGTTCCTTTTGCTCTTTTCTGACACCCCCTTCCTTGTCTCCCTGTTTACATTTTTTCTACCACCGTCTGCTGACCATCTTCCAGTCTGCTACTATTCCCTCTCCTTTCTCATTATTACTGCATTCTTCCATCCCCTTGCTACTGTTTACTATAATATCATCATTGTTATCCTCTCTATTATCTTGTCTTCTTTCTTCATATGCTTCTCTTGCCTTTCTTCACAAATTTCTCCTTTTCCCTTATAACCTTTACACATCTCTACCATATGCTGGTTTCTCTGAATAGACCCCTACTTCTCACCCCTTTACATATCAGTTTAATGAAACAATCAGCTTAAGGTCACTTTATGTCTTTTAATGTCTTTGCTTTAGCAGCACGATTCTCAGAAGAGTTAGATGGAAACTATCCTTACTGAAGAGTTTCTTATCTTCAAATGCCCTTCCTCCATTCACCCACTACACCAGTCCCTTGCTCTGTATCACACTCCTTGAGTCAGTAGTTTATTTTTCTGTCCCCTTTTTCCCACCAGACTCTTCTGTGAGGTTTAGGGATACAGGCCATCTGTCACTACTGGCTCCAAGTTATATGTGATGGTCTCAGAGTCCATGTCTGACCACCAAATAATATACGAGGAGCAATTCATTTAAAGAGTATATTGCAAATGTGCAATCCTGCCATGGATTATAACCAACACCTAACATACTCAAATAATCTATACACTATACAACTGTGTAACAGAGTTATAATAACTGGCTACCAAGGATATCAACCACCGAGTCTGCCTTCCAGTGCAATATTGCCAGCAATAACTAAAACTTATTCTCGCACACACACACACACACACACACACACACACACACACACACACACACACACACACACACACACACACACACTGACTCACATACATTTTCCCAGGAAAGGAGTACTTGAACCCCTCCAGTATCAATACCTCTTTCCAGCATTTACATTACACATTGTCACCAACCAGACCAATCTGACATCAAGGTCTCAATCACTGTATATTCTTCCAGTGACCCAACCAATATATTAAACTATAGGAGACTATACCGAAATAGCCTCTACTTAAAAGGAGTGGATAACAGCAGCCTCATTGATACTGTGAGTTTGCCCTCATAAATTAATAAATAAAATACCAACCACACTCATTTATAAGTGTAACATAGAAACTTTATTTAACCAAAAATCAGACAAAAGAACATAAAAGAATAATTAAATATACAGACAAGCAAATAACTGCACTGGAAAGAACAAAAGAAAAGATTTTAAACAGTTGGCAACAGAATAACTCTACCTACATCCAACATAGTCATATTCCTGTCACTTTCTAGAGGAGAATGCATCCTAACTACAGATATGTCAAAACATTCAATAGCTATAGATGACAGACATGAATAGAGACATCAAGGTTGTCAAAGTTTGAGCTTATTCTGAGCTTATTGACTCTTGGAAAACAAGCTGTATTTTTCTATTCTTTACAATCTGTGTAATAATGCATTACTGCTTTCAGGTTTTATTATAGCTCATCAATCCATGATCTAAAATACAGAAGAAAGTACTGCGATCTATATTTAATTTACTGTGCAAGTTAGATTTTTTCCCAAATCTAAACAACAGTCTTAATAAAGGGAAAAGAGCAGTCCTGCTTCAGCACTCATAGGAGATTACTGTTTCCAGTTAAAACACATTTTATCTCATCTCTTTTTTTAAACCAAAAATGCTCAGTTACATTGTAATATGATGTAATGCAGCTTTTCATTGAAATTATAGAGTATAAATGCATTTCCAGTTTACCACACTGAACTGCACCACAGCTACAATTTTCACATATCTAATAAAATATATAGCTCTTGACACTGAAAATCTATTATAAATTTCACAAATCTAACCATCTTTCTAGATCACAAGTGAGTTTTCTTGAGAGATTGCCAAGACATGTAGCTTGGTTTAGAAGGTACATTTTATTATCACATCACCCAATTCCCTGACTTAAAGGCCTTTTGAATTGTATAAAAAGGTAAGAGTGCTTTTGTCATTTTTCTTCAGCATCTTTCTGCCTTAATAATTAATTCAGCTTATGCTTTTCACCCCTCTGACTACAAGGTATACGAATTGACTTAGCAGTGAACATGTTGCTAAGCTCATGTAGTACTGCCCAGATTCCTGAAACTGGTTAGGGGATAACTGCTGTGACACTACCCTCGTATCCACTGAAGTCTGAGACTGAACCTTATTGAAAAGGCATGACACAAGACTGCCCTCTGATTCCTCCTGTGACCCAGTACAAATACAGATGGCCAGACATTCTGTATTATAGTAGGGCTTCATCATTTTAATGTGTTAAACTGTATATTTCTGTACACTGCTTGCAAGAGTGGCCTTAGGTCAACTGGTGCCCTAGGCAAAAGGGTTCCATGGCACCCCATCCTGGTCTACCTTCACCAAATAAATACTGGAAAAGCATCCCTGTTAGAGGGGCACCCCGCAATTGGATCCTGCCTTACAGAGAAACAGATGGGACAGTGATGGCTTAAATCCACTGAGTAAAGAATGGGCTTAATAGGTCAAGAATGGTAGAGGTGAGGGGATTGATTGTTACCAAGTATAGGGTTAAAATACACTCTTTCAAAACATCTCCCTAAATTGCAAGTCAAGTATATTACTATATCATTTTCTGGATTGTGTGTATCTCCTCCTTTGCACACTTAGATGATTAAACCTATATTTCAAATTGAAAGCATGTAACCTTTGGTTATATTCATGAATAAAGAAGTAATTAAAATAACAATTCAGTCCTTAAGTTTATTCAGAAATGCCCATTTCAGTTGTCAGGTCCAGCAACAGAGAATTCTTTAACTCTATATAGGGATTCTCCACTCAATCAATCTAAATTTTGGAAAATATTTGTGAGACAGTAGTTGTTGCCCAACTACTGGAATATTTTTAGAAAATATGTCAGCCAGAATACTGACTACTTTTTCTTTGTCTGAAATAAGGGCATTACCCAGTTTTAATACTAGCCTGCATGTACTGTCATTACTATAATTGTGTTATAAAAACTTTCTTTTTATCCAGTGAATATTTAGCTAAATCTGTTTCACATTTCCTTTTGCATCTCCTTACCAATTCCTTGTATTCTTTCTTTAAAGTGACATATATCTTTAATCTGCTTAGTATCATAATCCATCATTACTAAGATATATATCTTATCCATGGTGCATCAGGCACTTAAGAAGCCTCACAAAATCCTATAACTATCCTCTGAAAAGGTTCTTCAATGATAAGTAAACGCACCAAAGTGGCCTTGCCTTTGTATCTTGCCTTGCTAAAATGTATTATAGCTTACATGTCTTATTGTCCCTCGTTGTGTCTTTTACACTACCTGGACAATAAACATTTTGCATGAGGCTGTTTTGTATGCTTTATGTCTAGATGGTCTGAAAAAAGGTTGTCATGGATTATGGCCAGAAATGCCAAATGACTGTTTCTTGAATGAAAATTGGTAAATAGTGCAGATCATTTAAAGGGATCTTGGAAGGGAACATATTTACCTTAAAAACTGCATTGAAATATCACAGAAGCAGGCGTTTTCCCTCTCTTCAGCATTTATAGTGCGTGTAATATCTGGTTGTGGCTTATGCCATCTTGGGAACATTACCAGAAAAGTTAAGGTTTGAATTCAAGAACACATGAAAGACCTAGAAAAATGCTATCTATACCAACTGTATTTGAAGTACTGAATATTGTAAAAGGGATAAAATAACTGAAAGAGTGATCTTTAGAAAAGAGAAGGAGCAGATTACATTGAAATACATGGGATTTATGGAAAGAATACATGCAGAATATTATGAGGAGTGAAGTTTAAGGGAAGGCAAGAATAGAGGAATTTATTTAATGTTGGACTAAATGATAGTTTTGATAAAGAAATATAGATATGGAATGTGTAAACAGAAAAATATCTTACTATGTAAATAGAAAAATATGTTACTACAGTTTTTCTTTTCTGTTAATATATGAATGCCTGTGTTTTAAGTGATAATTTAATAAAGATATTTAAAAATGTAGTATCTAGTAATATTTGTAAAGGTCAATGGATTGTTTAACTCAGATAGCTGATCAGAAGGATTTATGGACCAACATGTTTATTTTGTTGTCTATTATACATATTATAACACATTTGGATATTAGATGAATGGGATGTGAACATTGTCAGTAAAATGTTGCTTTTTATGGTATATTGTTTTAAAGCATTGCTAATTCCTCCATGCAACATAAATGCTATGTATATAATATTATCTCATTAAAAGCAGTCAGGTAATGTTATGTATTAGGTGGAGGAATTACTTCGTGTTAGGTTAATGAGTCATTATGAGATTGGTTATGTACTTTTTATTGTATAAAAGAAGGGTTTTTCTAAGCCATGTCTGGTTCACTAGAATCTCAAGAGGGAGGCTCATTATCCTGGACCGTTGTTCAAGTGGAAACTGTTGCTTTGCCTCAGTCAAAGGTGGGACCTCATGCCCAGACAGGAATTACCAGGAAGAAAGAATGCAAGCAATTACCTAGAGGGGAATGCAAAGAAACTGTGCAATCATATGCCTGGAGTGGGATGTCCGAGTTGTGAACCAAGTTCATTTGTAGCCTGCAACAAGTTTGTTTTAACTGGACTAAAAGCTGGATTTATACTTGGACATTTTTCATGAATAGTAGAGAAATCTGTACATGGACAATTTATGTTGGTGAGACTATGATTTTTCAGTGTATGCTTTAAATCTTGGATAAAATGACTTGTGAACAAAATCTACATTTTCAATCACTTACTTCTGCATTCTGTGCCATCAAGATTACAATATATATATATATATATATATATATATATATATATATATATATATATATATGGATCTACCTGACATGGTCGACAGTTCAAATGATCGACATTCATTTGGTCGACAGTTCATTTGGTCGACAAGCAGATTTGCCCCCTTCCCCAATGTTGTGCAACCCTGGAGTTGATATATATAGTTAGGGGGTGTGTAAGCCCCCACCTAAAATGCTTGTCGATCAAATGAACTGTCGACAAATAAACTGTCCACCATATGAACTGTCGACCATGTCAAATAGATATATATATATATATATATATATATATATATATATATATATATATATATATATATATATATATATATATATATATACATATACATATATATATATATATATATATATATATATATACATATATATATATATATATATATATATATATATATATATATATATATATATTCATGTATGGCTGTAACTCAAAAGATAAAATACAGCTTTGGTATAAATGTGTTTTTGAGTGTAAAAGAGAGGGAATGCACAAATGGGTGAATGAGCATTTGTGTGAATCACATATGGATGAATTTAATTTCATACGGTGTAAGTAAGCAGGAATGTGCAGGAAAATTAATGTTTGAATGAAAAAGTGGTGGTTTTGAAGATGTGCAAGAGTGTATTATAACAGTTGTGAATATACAATTGTTTACTGGTTAGGATTTGAGTAAGGGTTAGGTAAGAGGTCAGTGTTATACATGTGCTGTGTTGTGTTCTGTGTCCTCTTGTCTAGGGATTGGGATTTTAGTAATGTAATGTGTAGTGTTAGGGCAGGCGTGGTTAGGGTTTATAGTTAGGGTTAGTATCTTCAGTAAGATGGTGCAGAGTTGCACTTTTAATGGTAGAGAAGTATTCAATGTTTTCTGATTCACTCTTTTAAGTCATTCAGCTTTTTATGAGTCTCTCATTTTTGTTCTACCATTCGTGATTCTCTCACTTGAGTTTTCAACCTTTCATGACGTAATCATATATACATATATATATATATATATATATATACACACACACACACACACACACACACACACACACACACACACACACACACACACACACACACACACACACAGAGAGAGAGAGAGAGAGAGAGAGAGATGGAGTGATGGAGAGAGTGAGACACTTAGATAGAGAGAGAGATTATTATATTCCCTGACATAGACTGTTCACCTAGCTGTGGCTTAATGCATTATAAGCATTCATCAATTACACATTCTGTAAAATCTCCACAATAACAAATCTTTTGTTTTTGGCTCTTTTTGCCCCCACTGTTTGTTGATCATCAGCCCTTTCATAGCCAGTTGGGGAAAGGGTAAATCAGGAGGAGTGATCTTTTAGTCAGCCATCAAGGTGATTTGAAGTTTTTTCCCCTCACTAACAAATTACATCTGATCACAAAAAGAAACCTGACACTTTTCCTTTTGCGATTACATGAACACCACAGCTGCTAGTATAAGTAACTTCATAGACACAGTTACAAACACACTATTTAGGTTTATTTGTATATACTATATCCATAGTACCACAAAGCAAACACCACAGAAATGCCATTGTCAATAAACTCACACTTGATAATTACACTAGATGACATGATAAACCACCAAACTTTGACTAGTCAGAACTCATTTCATACCACTCAACAAAGTGCCAAACCAATGTAGCCTATATATAGTGATGCGTTTCATTATGAGAACTGATGAATTAGGTTGCATTACATAACAGTCAAAGTGCAGAACATTGATTATAGCATAACTAAGGGTATTGCCTTTCTTCTAGCTATGTGACTGTGGAGTTAGTATTTAAAAGTTCAGGGTGTACATGGCAGAGCACCTGTATTGGATGTGTGTGTGTGTGGGTTGGGGTGAGAGAAAGCTCTTCACATAGATTATGGTATTGTAATATTTCAGTGTGTGCTGTGCTTTGTTTTTATTGGTTGGGTGTTTTATTTTTTGTGATTGCAGATGCATACTAACTATGTCTGCTATCCTTTGCCTCCTGCTGCACAGTACTAAAATGTTATTAATCCCAGCTTCCTGTGTTAATGAGTGTCATTTTGAAAATACGAATGAGTGTTACAGTTTGATTTAAAAGACTTAATTGACAGATGTTTACGTTCTAGCATGGGAATAGGTCAAGACAAACATCACAATGTCCATGTGTACCACATACACACAGCCAGTAACATGCAGTAGTAGTGCATGAAGGCATACACGACTGTGGGAATAGTACAGGACATATGGCACGTGCCAAGTGCAGATGCATGACACAAACACCAGGATGGGTGTCCCTGCAAAGAGGAACATGTGCCAACTACACCTCCCACAGATGTACTGGCAATAAAAACACATGGCAAACACACAGACACACTACTGTCCAACACATGACTGCAACCGAGCCTGGTCAAACACCAACATGAAGCATGCACAAACAGGGACTTGAGTAATGTTTGCCTTAACACCCCCCCATAGGCCAAAGAAGAATAGAATGGACATATGCATGTAATGCTGTGAAGGATGTGTGGTAGTCCTCAGTATCACAGTGTTAGGGACACAGATACACTGTCATCAACTGTGGCGTATGTGCAACGTACACAGCATACCTGCATGTAATACAGAGGACAATCATGTGCCACAGAAATATACAGTGGCGAAAGAGTATAGTGGATAGACAATTGTACATGTGACAAACTATGAATATAGGTTCACACGTCCATAGGTACAGGGTAGGCCATCGTCCCAGGCCCAGCCATAATACTACACCATAGTTAGGATGACTTTGCCAACCTTCTGTGCTTCAGATGAAATACCCATGATATTGCTGTATCTCCGTCAAGCAGTGATAATGATGTAATCCCTGGCCTATACCTGCAATTCTCCATCCAATGGACAACATAGCTGCGAACAAGGCTAGGAAGGATGTCTGTCTCACATGTACTGTGATGTAGATCCACAGCATAATGAGTGTCTGGGTGATATATGTGTCACCCAAACACATCCCATTAATGACCGTGACAAGGTAAATGTCACCTGCCCTAGTGATTCTGAGGGATGCGGATACAGTAGGTGAAGCATACACATGACATATGGGTTGACATGGCCTTGTATGTCAGGCACAGGTCAACACTAAACAGCAGGTATGTGACGTGATGTGGCAGGGGTCCTACATGTGGGGCAGCATTACACAAAATGGTGTCATCCTGCATCTGTACAACAATCAACCTATGTGGGCTTCCCAGCTGCTGTAGGTGTATGGTCAGATACAGTCTGAATGGGGCAATGTAGTAGATCATAGGTGTAACACGTAATGGGTACAAGGAGACAATGACCTAGCCTG
Organism: Protopterus annectens; assembly: GCF_019279795.1. NCBI lineage: Eukaryota > Metazoa > Chordata > Ceratodontiformes > Protopteridae > Protopterus > Protopterus annectens. Next base: position 1,341,328,078 of record NC_056735.1, on the reverse strand, counting down.
ATGTAGATGTGAATCCCTGCACCAACAGGTGGGCAATGTAGAAGACCCACACAACCACGATAACAGCGTGTGTGTGGAATGAATGGTGACCGTCAAACACTGTCCCCTGATTCCTGGTAATCACCCCTGTGCTGAGTGGACAGCCACCTATATGCTGGACAGGGGTGACCTAGTACTTCTCCACAGGTATGATGTTGCATGACGTTGCATTTAGCTGTGGGACATGTCCCTGACAGCAGATATGCATACCTGGGAGGCCCCTTGAAGGATATCTGTGTCAGATGTCTGTCCCACTATGGCACCTGTTTTGCAGTCATCTACAAACACTGTTGCCCATAGCACCCCTGTGTGTGCCTGTACCGTGAAAATGTAGGTGTATGACAGGAGTGCAGACATGGAAGGGCCCCATGGGACACCACTTGTGACAGGCAGTAGGTCTGATATGCTGCCAGCAACTATGACCGTGTGGGTTGTGTCACATAGACAGTTTACAACACATTCTGTGATGTGCGTGTTCACATCCCAGCCAATGGGTTTATCAACGATACCTGAGGGGGGTAATGTGATGAAGGGCTTTGCCAGGTCGAGGTAGGCTGTATGGACTGCAACACCCCCATCAGTGGCCTCGGCGACTGTCCTGAAAATGTCAACCATGCTTTAAAGGCATGAACCGCTCCTGAACAAGACAAACCGTGTGTGATGCAAAGTATGTATGTCCCCTATGCAGTCATGTACGAGCCACAGTATGATCCCTCCCCATGTCTTTGCAGATAGGTCTCCTCAGGGTAATGGGACAGTAATAACCAGCCTCAGTGGAGGTATTGGCCTTGTGACGTGGGACTACAGTTGCCATGTGACACAACCTGGGTACCCTACCTGAGGTGAGGCTACAAAGAAATAGCTGTCCTAACTGTGGGTCCAATTCATAATGAGATAGTGGAGTACACAGGGTCACCAGCTGGTCTCATGGATGCTATGTCCACTACCCTGGAGAGAGCATGTCCCACCTGTGTGTCACAGAACATTTGGTGACCACAAACCAGTACACACATCTCCTCATGTGTGGGGAGGGTGTGGAGATGTCCTCACTGGACTTGTCAGCCTGTATGTTGGCAATGTGTGTATGTTGAGTAAACCCCACCTCTATGTGAACCCAGTCAGAGCATATGTGGGAGTGAGCTCCCAGGTGTCGTGCATAGCAACTGAAGGTGGTATGATTGTTAGCCAGGTCCATGTAGGTATATCTGTGGAATGTGCCCTGGTCAATGTCATGACAGTGTGTAATACTACTCATATGATGACCAAGGGTCACATACCTCACAAGGTGTCTGCTCCACCTTGTAGTAGCCACCTCCTCGTGTTGTACATTTTGTGTATGGCTGGGGTACACCACACTGGATGCTTGGCATTGGTACAGTGAACCACAGTTGGGTAAGTGAATGACTGGCTCATGCAGTCCTGTAGGTACTGGTAGATGGCAAATGTGATTGATGCAGTGGCTGCCGTACCATGGACCACTGGCTCAGGGTCCTTAAAGGAGACCACAGTAGTGTGCAGAATTGTGTAGTCTGCCTCTGAGCAAGCAATGTGTATGGTAACTGGCAACACTCACAGCAACGGATGCCAAAAGCAGAAGCCAATGTCCAAATAACATAGATCAACTTCTGCATGACAATATGTCTTATCATACATGTATTGACATGTGTCTGCTAATTACAATTGGAAATGGCCGGTAAGACTGGCCTAAAGTTCCCATGATGTACACAGTCTGGGGGTGTTGTTCCGATAATAAAGTGGCAATACCTCCCAATCGTGACCTCTGGGTATGGTATGAAAGTGGTTGTTAACCTGCAACATTGGATGTATAGCATTGGTTTCTGGTGTCGGAAGACATGGTTCCTGTAGCACAACACAGTATGGGTAGTCAAGCACACATACATGATTGCTGAACACACAGCATCAGTGAAACCCACTGCTCACAAGGACACAGTCCGACAAGCTCTACACTTTACATATGCACAGTGGTGTCCATTGTAGGACCCACAAATTGTGGAAAGAACCAGATTATGTCTTATTTCAATGCGTACCTGAAGTCATTGTCGTCACAGGTACACATATACACCATAGCGTGTTTAATGTTGCTGATAGCTGTCCATGTAATGCAGCACAGATGCACAGAAATACCCAGGGTACCGGGTCCATAGAACTGCGTCCACATCACAGTCCCGCACACATGAAGGATGTGTAATGGGTACTGTCAATTGTTGCAGTCAAGGGATTCTGGGTATGTAGACTCTGTGCTCGGTGTTGTTTCGCAGCAATCCTTTGTCCGCCCGTGGGAGGATGTGTCGCGTAGCACCTGCCTTACTCTCCGCTAATAATGCAAACCATCCACTGGAGAATGCTAAATGCAGGTGTTGAAATGTACAGCCCTATACTAGTGTCCAGTAGGCAATTGTCATGGATGGACAACCGTATGCCCAGGATGGCACCGACAACTGCGAAGCCGGGTAAACTAACACAGCTGCGGTAAGGCATAACACTGGAAATACACATAGCGAGTACAGTTGACATTCCACATACAAAGCCGGACCATCGTGCCAACACCGGCGTACACAGCACTCAATCTGCCAGCAACAGACTGAGGAGCACCCGCTACCGTACAGCGGAACAGATGTGCGACCTGTGGAACACATACTAATGGCACACACACAACGTCAAGTAGGATATGTAAACTATGGCATTCCCACCTATGAAGACAACATGGTTAAATGAATACATAGGTAATCAACATGTTCCGGTGGTGTTATATTGGAAATACAGTGACGGATATGTCCCATTGGGATGTCTGCAGTTTATATGAAGCAGTTGCTAACCAGCATCTTTGGATGCATGTCATTTGTCCACAGTACTAAATCACCTGGTTATGTAGCACCATGTGGAATGGGTAGTCAAACAGACATCCGCGATTGCTGAACACACAGTATCAGTGAAACCCACTGCTCACAAGGACACAGTCCGACAAGCTCTACACTTTACATATGCACAGTGGTGTCCATTGTAGGACCCAAAATTTGTCAGACAGAATGCCTGCCTTCTACTTCATGCACCTAACTGAACTCATTGTCGCATCACAGGTACACATATGCACATAGCGTGTTTAATGTTGCTGATAGCTGTCCATGTAATGCAGCACAGATGCACAGAAATACCCAGGGTACGGGTCCATAGAACTGCGTACACATCACAGTCCTGCACACATGAAGGATGTGTAATGGGTACTGTCAATTGTTGCAGTCAAGGGATTCTGGGTATGTAGACTCTGTGCTCGGTGTTGTTTAGGCAATCCTTTCTCCGCCCGTGGGAGGATGTGTCGTAGCACCTGCCTTACTCTCCGCTAATAATGCAAACCATACTCCGGAGAATGCTAAATGTAGGTGTGGAATGTGTACAGCCCTATACTAGTGTCCAGTAGGCAATTGTCATGGATGGACACCCGTATGGCCAGGATGGCACCCACAACTGCAAACCGGGTAAATGACATAGCAGCGGTAAGGCATAACACAGGAAATACACATAGGGACTACAGTTGACATTCCACATACAAAGCGGACCGTCGTGCCAACACCGGCGTACACAGCACTCAATCTGCCAGCAACAGACTGAGGAGCACGCTACCGTAGCGGAACAGATGTGCGACCTGAGGAACACATACTAATGGCACACAGACAACGTCAAGTAGGATAAGTAAACTATGGCATTCCCACGTATGGAGACAACATGGTTAAATGAATACATAGGTAATCAACATGTTCGGTGGTGTTATATTGGAAATACAGTGGCGGATTTGTCCCATTGGGATCTCTGCGGTTTATATGAAGCAGTTGCTAACCACCATCTTTGGATGTATGTCATTTGTTCACAGTACTAAATCACCTGCTTATGTAGCACCATGTGGAATGGGTAGTCAAACAGACATCCGCGATTGAACATACACCAGCAGTGAAAAGCACTGCAGGTGGACACAGTCCAGCAACATCTAACTTTACATATGCACATGGTGTCCATTGTAGGACCCAAAAATTCTGTTCACAGAATGCCTAGCTTTTACTCACGTGATCTGTAGTCATTGCGTCACAGGTACACATATGCACATAGCGTGTTTAATGTTGATGATAGCTGTCCATGTCCAGCACAGATGCACAGAAATACCCAGATCGGGTCCATTGAACTGTGTCCACATCACAGTCCAGCACACATGAAGGATGTGTAATGGGTACTGTCCACTGTTGCAGTCAAGGGTGTCTGGGTATGTAGAATCTGGGGTGTTGTTTTTGCAGGCAATCCTTTGTCCGCCCGTGGGAGGATGTGTCATAGCACCTGCCTTACTCTCCGCTAATAATGCAAACCATACTCGGAGAATGCTAAATGCAGGTGTGAAATGTGTACAGCCCTATACCAGTGTCCAGTAGGCAATTCACATGGATGGACAAGTGTATGACTAAGATGGCACCCATAACTGCAAACCCGGTGGAATTACACTGCCGTAGTAAGGCATTACACAGGAAATACACATAGGGACTACAGTTGACATTCCACATACATACAAACACAGACAACCAGCCGATGAAGTCCAAAGCAAAGGCAGTACTGTAGGGACCGTCAGTGACCACTCAGAGCACACCAGAATTAAAGGCAGTCACCATAGTCTATTGCCCGCCAGTCTGCTTCATAAGCAGACTTATTCAGAATACATACAATGCAGTCCAACCTACATTTAAAATTAATTGGTCATTAAATTAGATGTGCTAGGTACTAATTACATGCCTTAAAGGCAGACAAGCAAACAAACCTTACTTGGGTTACAGATCCACACAGTGAGGACATCAGACATTGCTTGAAGGTACATTCTTCATGGAAAATAGAAATATATGTATATATGAAAGATGAACCAACATAAAATGTTTTCCAAATGTCTGACTGTTTAAGATACATATATATATCTTCTAGGGATTCTGCGAATATATTAAAACAACTACAGACACTTAGTACTATAATTGAACCATAATATATACACATAAACCGTATGATTATGACTAATGTAAAATAGACCAACGAAATGTAAAGATTCACAATGTGCTAATGTAAATATTCATTTAGAAGGTTACTTAAATAAATCAATTCAGACATCCATGTAAATACTAACACAAGGCCAGCGAGGTGCTTGTCCTCACATGAACTGGGATGTTGTTCCACAGCATAGTGAGTGTCTGGGTGATGAATCTGTCCCAACGTTCGTTGATTAATGACAGTGTCAAGGTGTCGTCAGCTGCCCTTGTGGTTCTGAGGGATCTAAATGCAGGTGAAGCATAGTCATCAGATCTGGGTTCGACATGGCCTTGTATGCCTGGCACAGGACACCTCTGGGCAAGTGGTATGCAACTGTATACAGCTGGAATTCTTTCAGTTGGTCAGATAACACATATACGTGAGACCCTGCATCTGTTTGCCAATGAACTGTTGGTGCCTTTCGAGCTGCTGCAGGTGTTGGGTCGGATACATTCTGAGCGGGGCATTGTACCCAATCATGGGTCTAATTTGATGAGTACAAGGGGACAATGACCTCCCCTGATCTAGATGTGAATCCCTTCATCATGATGTGGGCAATGTGGAAGGTCTACCTAACTATGTTAGCAACAGGTGTGTCTAACGAACGCTTAACAACAAGTGTCCCCAGATCACTGGTAACCCCTCTGTGCTCAGTGGATTGCCACCTATATGGTAGCTCGGGTAACCTTGTTCTTCCCGAAGGTATGCCTATGCATTTCCTGGCATTTAGCTGTAGGACATGTCTCTGGTACCACTTATCCACATCTGTGAGGCACTCCTGAAGGATATCTGTGTCAGATGTGTGTCTGACTTGGCACCGGTTTGCAGTCATCTGCAAACATTGTCACCATAACCCCTGTGTATGCGTGTACATTTGGAATGTAGATGCTGAAATAGTGGACCAGGACTGAGCCCATGGGACACCACCTGTGACTGGCTGTGAGTATGACATGGCCAGCAACTATGGCCATGTGTGTTCTGTGACTTAGCCAGTTTGCAACCCATATGGCGATGTATGGATTTACATTCAAGATGGCGGGTTTATCAATTATACCGAGGGTATTGTGTCGAAGGCCTTTGCCGGGTTGAGGTAGGCTGTCTGGTCTGCTTTACCCTCATCAATGGCCTTGGCAATGGCCTTGGTGACTGATTCTACAAAGTGAAACGTGTAAAGGCATGATCTGACTTTGACCAAGCTAAACTGGGTTGTATCCAAAGTATCACAGTCCCCTATGTCTTTATCTATGTGTCCATTATGATCCATCTCCATGGCTTTACAGATAAGGCTTGTCAAACTAATGGTATGGTAATAACCAGGGACAGTGGAGGCACCATCTATGTGGAGTGTGACTACAGCCGCCCTGTGCTACTACTTGAGTCACGTATCCTGAGGTGAGGCTAGATTAAACAGCTGTCCTAAGTGTGGGTTTAATTCTCCATAGAGTTCCTGGAGTACAGAGCTGGGACACGATGTGGACCCATGGATGCTGTGTTGACTGCCTTGGGCAGATTTCCCAATGCGTTACATGGGACACACATTCTTGGTATAGTTATCCCCATGTGTAGAAACTAGATGCCTGTCCTTACTATGTTGGCATGTGTGTAGGTTAGATCCACATAACCCAGTCTGACATATCTGGTGCTGGTGTATAACATAGCAGGCCATGTGCTGTTGAGCCACCGTTGACCCCATGACATACAGCTTGTATTCCACATATAATGAGCGGGGTGTATCAAATTAGCAATGGCCCAGGGTAGACTGCATGCAGTCCCCAGACTGGAGCTTGTCTTTGGGTACAAAGATCACATGTATGTATCAGTCCATGCAGTCCGTGTCTGGTAAGGCAAGTACTATTCATGGTGTAATGTTCACCTGGTCAGGGCCAAAGGGAGCCACAGTGTGTTCAGAAGTGTGGGTGAAGGCTATATGTTAGTAAGGCACATGTACACATGGACATCATGGATAAACCACGGCTTTATGTGTGTGGGATAATGCGGGTGACATCCCATGTAGTGGCATGAACCGTCAGCGATGGCAAGGGACACCACACATAGCCCATTACATATTAGTAGGCCTAATGAGGCCATGTGCGTGGGCTGTAACTACCCGGTGTAGATGTAGCCAGCGGGGTGTTGTCGTGCACTTCCTGCACATGTTACACTTATGTAACTTTGTCAGCTCCCACATCTTGTCTGAATAGATCACGTATGGGCATTAACCTACATAAGGCATATAATGTTGTGGTGAAGTATGTTCACCATGTGGCATAGCCATATATGTCCAGAAAGTGTGAGGCAAAGCATATGTGTTAACCCCATGACACATGGATGCTGTGTTGACCAGGGCTGGATGTGGGTAATGCTGGACATACCCCGACGGCAGGCGTGGCGTTCGAGTCCGATGCCCAAGGGACCACACACATAGCCGCCTTAGGCATAGGCCGTAGGTAGCCGTCTACGGCGTTGCTCTACTCGGGGCACCTTTCCAGACTCTATTTGGTGTAGGTAGACCAGGAGGGGGGTAGCGGGTGATGTATCGGTCAACAACTTCTGCCTAGGGCACCACTTAACCTAAGGCCACTCTTCGATGGGTAATACAGCGATACCCGCGAGCCTTGGTCATTGCTAGGGTCATTGCTGGTATGGCATATCATCTATGTCAGAAACCATATATCCCCAGGCATAATGGCTGGCATAATGCCTGTTAAGCGTAAGGGCAGACGCATCGTCACCGGCGGCGGTCTTGGTACTCGCGAGATGTCCGTTAACAATGTAGGCATTGTCTGGCTTTGTGAAACAAACTCCACATAGACATTCGTACTAAACAGCTGACGAGGAGAACCCGATGTCACCGTGGCTGAGCTGTTCAACCTGTTCACATGCATGAGTAATGGTAGTAGCACAGGCGGAACGGCCCAAGCTTTCAAGCAGCGGACATGTCTGTGGCTCAGTGAAAGTAGATCGCGGATGAGTAAACCCTTGTAATATTGCGACGCAGGCCATACATGGGAGGGTTAGTAATGGAAATAGGTCCGTTCGACCAGACCGTGTGCAATTAAGGCATAACAAGATCTACTGGCGGGTACACGGTAATGTGCGCCTGCGGTTCTGAATAAATGGGGGCGGTGACATGGTACCATGGACACGGACAAAAGCGTGCCCATGTGATTCATCTAACATTAAATTACTACAGGGTCAGGGGCAGTCCGTACAGTGGTAGGACAAGACCAAACCCAAAGCACCACAGCAACACCCTGACAATCGAGGCCTGTATCGTATGGGATATAAGCACCTGTCATCTGAACAGCCCTGCGGTGGCGACATATGCATCCTGGGCCATGGCGAGGTGAGATGTTCAGCATGCAGTACGCACCTTTCCCAGCAGGAGAATGGATGCCTGTGGCGTCGCGTGTGTGCGAGAGGATATGTAAAGTATTACGCGATTTACCATGGGTATGCATATTAATGATAGCGAGCAGCGTATTGCGGTCGCAGTAACGGTAGCGTGAATGCAGTGCGTTTGAATTGACTATAGAACATATATAGATGTGCGATTAATGCGTAATCGTCCATGCTGCAAAGACTGTTACATATATAAAGCTGTAAGTGCTTTCTGCACCGTCCGTCAACCCGGATCAGACATATGTTACGGAATAGTCACAACTAGCATAAAACATTAATCACACAGACTGCGTTCTTAAGCATATATAAGCGGACTACCGGATATGCATATTAGCGCCTGCAGCGTAACCCACAATCCGGACATCGCGGTGTCGCGTGTCGTGTAATGATCCGATGGAACCAGGAAGGTTGGGATGTCTCCCTCCACATTTATTCATAATTATTGAAATAAATGCTTAAATAGTACTTATTGATTCCATGCTTTGTTATCGTAATGCTACTATTATACACATTGATATACAATATCCTGATCAACACACTACATTCTAAGTTGCACTCACAACAATTATCAACTATGTGTCAGGATACTGATTGTATTTACCAATATTGTATATATATTAACACATTGTTGCCGTATTATTGTTTCCATGAAGTAAGGCATGCAACAACACTGACCATCTATATGTCATGTTTTAATCAAGACTTGGAGCATAATCCACTAACTATGAGCAAGGTTTATTTATTATTTCGCTTTAAACCGACTCTGCAGGAAATTAATATAGGAGACGGCTATGTCATGCATGCATTGCTCGGCGATGCCCATGTTAGTAGGTGAAAAGAGCCAGTATCCTTTCACTGTGGAGTCTATGGTATTTGACAGTGTCTGTGCGATATATATTCCATAATGTGGATTTTATGGCGATGGGCAGAGACATAAAGGTTTGCTGTATTTCCGCATACTGTACGTGGATATAGATAGGCCATGTAATATAACTGATGGGTAGTCAAGCAGACATCCACGATTGGGGAACATGGCGGCAGTCAATACCCACTGGCCAGATGGTGACAGTCCAGCATTCTACACTTTACAAATGCACATCAGTGTCCATTGTAGGACTCCAAAAATTCAGGCGTTTACACCTTTATACATGAATCGGTAATCAGAGTACTAACGTGACTCACGGCACAGCTGAACATATGCACCACCAAGCGTGTTGAGTTGATACCTGCCCATGACATGCAGGACCCATATGAACAGAGGTCCCCAGACTGCCGTGTCCATACATGTGCATCCATATCCCAGTTTCACTTTATGAAGGATGTGTCATGCGTGCCGTGGGGGTTGCAGCCATGGTATCCTGGGTATTTCGAAATGGGGCTCGGTGTTGTTTGGCAGATAATCCCTGTTGTCCGCCCGTGGGAGAACAATTACAGGGCGATGCTTAGTCCCAATGGGGATGCAAAGCATCCATTGGAGTATCACTAAAGGCAGATTATTGAAATAATGTTCAGCCCTACATCAGTGTCAGTAGGCATTCCCAAGGATGGACAAGCGTCACCGGACAAGATGGCACCATAATAGCAAACCTGGTGGAATCCACACAGCCCCGTAGTAAGGCATAACACAGGACATACAGATGGAAACAACCGGTAAATACACCCGTAGACATCCATCCTGCCGTCGCGAATCCCAGCGTGCACAGCAGCCAAGGTGCTATGAAGTATGTGGGGATCACCGCTTCCACTCTGCGGAACATATGCGACCTGTGGAACACATATTAATGGCACACAACTGCGTCAACTAGGAAGGTCATACTATGGTTAAAATATAGGCGTTCCACATAAATAACATACTGTCATGTGAATAAATGAGTTCTACATGTACCCGGCTGTGTTATAATGACAATACAGTAGGCGGATAGTTCACAATGATGGGTACCTCTGAGGATTATCCTAAGAAGCAGTTGCCAAGCCTGCGAGTACTACGAAGTAACACCGCCTTATGGGTAAAAATTATTGGAAGGACACGGTTTCGTAGCGCCATAGCATGGTGGCCCGGACAGACATCGGGACTGGGGAACATCACGACAGTCAAGCCACAGGCGAATGGACACAGTCCAACATGTTCTAAACTTTACATATGCACATGATTGTCCATTGCAGGACCCAAAAGTACTCCCTTAAGTAAGTGTGGGCAACTATAGTGTGAACGGAGGTGACAGCATTGACTCTGGCTGGTAGATATATGCACCTGGCGTCTTCAAGGGTGATGACAGCCGTCCATAAGAATGCAAGACATATGAATAGGACTCCACAGGCTGCTCGCGTCCATACCGTCGTTCACATCCCATTTCCGCGCATGGAAAGGGTGTGCAAAGGGAATACTAATAGAGAGTTGCAGACATGGGATCATTGGGTATGCAAAAATGGAATTAATGCGGTTATTGGATTGGCAGATGATTAGTTGTCCCGCCCGTGTGCGGGGCGGTAATATGGCATATCGTTACTCCATAATACTAATACCCGATCATCCACGGAATGGAGAATGCAGCTGTGAAATGTTGTTAGCCGATACTAGTGTCAGTAGGCGGATTCCATGGATGGACAAGCGTCTTTGACCAAAGATGGCACCCATAGCTGCAAACCTGGGGAATCCCACAGCTGTTGCAGAAGGCATAACCCAGGGAATACAGATAGGGGGGTCTACAGTAGACACTCCCATTTCAAAAGCCAGACCACTGGGCAGATACCGGCGTACACAGCCTCTCTCAATCTGCCAGCACATCTATAAGGGATCCTGCGGCGCTTCCATACAGTTGGAACAGATGGGTCACCTGTGTAAACATACCAATGGCACAAAATCTCCGCGTCTGCGCAGGAATGACATCACGAAAGGTCAAACTATGGGCGTTGCCAACAATGAAAGACATCCTTCGGTGAATTAATAGGAGTGATGTCAATAGACCATGGCAAACACCCAATGAACAGGAAGACTTGCTGGCACAGCTATGGCCCACAAACCATGCCACACATAGGTAGATGGAACAGTCAACTGAAACATTTGGAGATCCCGCGACGGGTGGCATATGGTATCCAAAGGTACTTCATAGACGTAACATAATATCACCCGTTGGCCCGATGAGACTTACACATAACATGGAAGTATCCAGGCTTTAAATGTCCACCCTTACACTTCCATTTTGTCACTGTCTATGCGAGCAATGGAGATGTAGCCACAGCATAGAAAGCAGAGGCGTACACTGCTAACGAGAAACACACACATGTGTCAACATCACAGAAAGCATACTATGAACACTGCGTTATTAGGGCATGATATTGTACTATGAAACACAAACAAACCAGCAACCTGCAGCAGGAATAGTCCCCGTAGTTCGGGCACAGCTTACAAGTCTTACAGTAACATTTAAACAGTTCATTACAACATGCAACGTTTTGCGTCGTTTCCCTAGCGATGTGCAGAGAAAACAGCTATGTCTAAGAATGAGAAGTGTTCACAATCAACAATGTGAGTCTTAACATGATTTTAAATATCACACTGTTGATTGTGACCACTTACACTTGGTTAAGAGATTTGCTTATTCAGTTGTATTTGCGAAAGCATACGGAAACACACACACACACGGAAGGGCCGGGAGATGAATCTACTATTTACATGAACTCAGTACAGTATGAAGCATTCACAGAACCAGCTACGAGTTAACTGGCGTGAAGCGCTGTCAGAGGCATACTTGTAGGCTGGTGGCGTCACCCGCAAGACAATAGTTGGCAATAGCCAAGGCATGTGTTCGCGGGCATCTAAAGCATAATCAGTCGCCAGAGGCGGCTGGAAACACACACGCGGAAGGGATGGGGACGAACCTCGCCTATCTACATGAACACACTACAGTATGAAGCATTTACAGGCAGCTACCGACTTTTACTGAACAGAGCACTGTCACCGCGCATACTTGTAGGCTGCTGGCGTCACCGCCAAGACAATAGTTGGCAATAGCCAAGGCGTAATGTTGCGGGCGATCTAAAAGCATAATCAGTCACACACGCAGCTGGAAACACACACACACAGAGACACACACACACGGAAGGGAGGGGGGACGAACCGAGGCCTATCTACATGAACACACTACAGTATGAAGCATTTACAGAGCAGCTACGGGCTTTACTGAACAGAGGCTGTCACAGCGCATACAGGCTGCTGGCGTCACCCGCCAAGACAATAGTTGGCAATAGCCAAGGCATGTGTTGCGGGCATCTAAAAGCATAATCAGTCGCAGAGGCAGCTGGAAACACACACACACAGAGACACACACACGGAAGGGACGGGGGGAGAACCTCGCCTATCTACATGAACACACTACGGTATGAAGCATTTACAGAGCAGCTACCGACTTTACTGAACAGGCTGTCACCGCATACTTGTAGGCTGCTGGCGTCACCCGCAGACAATAGTTGGCAATAGCCAAGGCATGTGTTGCGGAGGTCTAAAAGCATAATCAGTCGCAGAGGCAGCTGGAAACACACACACACAGACACACACACCGCGGAAGGGGCGGAGGGCTGAACCTCGCCTATCTACATGAACACACTACAGTATGGAAGCATTTACAGAGCAGCGCTACCGGCTTTACTGAACAGAGGCTGTCACCGCATACTTGTAGGCTGCTGGCGTCACCCAAAGACAATAGTTGGCAATAGCCAAGGCGTGTTGCGGGCGTCTAAAAGCATAATCAGTCGCAGAGGCAGCTGGAAACACACACACACAGAGACACACACACCACGCGGAAGGGAGGGGCGAACCTCGCCTATCTACATGAACACACTACAGTATGAAGCATTTACAGAGCAGCGCTACTGACTTTACTGAACAGAGCTGTCACCGCATGCTTGTAGGCTGCTGGCGTCACCCGCCAAGACAATAGTTGGCAATAGCCAAGGCATGTGTTCGCGGGCGTCTAAAAGCATGATCACTCGCAGAGGCAGCTGGGAACACACACACACACACACACACACACACACACACACACAGAGACACACACACACACACACACGGAAGGGACGGGGGCGAACCTAAGCCTATCTACATGAACACACTACAGTATGAAGCATTTACAGAGCGGCTACCGAGTCTACTGAGCAGAGCTGTCAGGAGGCATACCCTCGTGAGTGGTATCATTTGCAGGCAATGCGCCCGATCGGGAGTCACGACAGAGTCGCGTCATGATCCGCAGTCTGTTACCATCCCAAAGGTCGCCGTGCAGTAACCGCGTTAAGCTGCAGTCCGGGGAATACCAAGTAACTACTGATCAGTACATCACTGCCTACTGGGCATGCTCAGACACTTAGACTCGGCACAGAGCAGACATGCATACACATGGTGCGACGGCATGGATGGCGGAATGTGGACCATCGTGTGTGTCCAGCCACACAACAGAAACCTGGCCATGCCACAGGCGTGGCCGTTAAATGCCGGGATACAGGCATGCACCCGGGGTATAACTGCAGACGGGCAGGGTGTGCACTGTGCTGTGTGTCTATCTACACAGCTGCCTACTGGGCATGCTCAGACACTTAGAGTCGGCACAGAGCAGACATGCATACACATGGTGCGACGGCATGGGTGGCGGAATGTGGAGCGTCCTGTGTGTGCAGCCACACAACAGCAACCCGGCCATGCCACAGGCGTGGCGTTGCTGCGAGAATATCTAGGTGCAATTAACCATGTGTAGGACTGGCCTACAGTTTGTTGCATGCTACAGACAACCCTCCCAAACACAGGATACCTTCACAGATGTCCTGAGGACACTGGTGAGTGGGCATGCTCTCACAACAGCACCGTTGGGTGACATGAACCACCCATACATAGCCTGGGAACATTACCCATGGCACAACACACTCGCCAGCGGTCCCAGGTGTTCACACACCTGGCCACTGTTAAACAGCCATGCACCATACATACTAGGGGGGGATGTCTGACAGTTCTGCCCATCACACATGGTGAGGATATGCCCCACACAGGATGTACAGCCCTCAATGGTGATGCAAGACGGTATAGTGGATCCACTGGTCTTCCCACATCCTGTAACCAACACCAGCATGGGGGACCTCAGTGATGACCTCTCCACAGAAAACCACACACATCATACGACCGGTGTGGTACCCTACAAGTCCTCCATGCCAGTGTTGAACACAGGCCAGACCGACAAGCGCCCTAACAAATGCCTTCTCTGAGCACCCACATGCATGTCTGCAACAGGCAAACATGATGAGATCAGGACCTTGTCCACCACAGGTAGGCACATGGTGTGGTGGACCGCAGCCACTGACTACCTGTACATCAACAGTTGGAGCTAATACATGGCAGAGCAATGACGGTACCTGGGAAGCCATCACCCATTCATACCGGCGTCACCATACGGCCCCACATACCATCATCCACGGCGGCTTGTGGGAGTGGTACTGCAGAGGGCACATGGGGCGACCATAGGGCCTTCCCTAACTGTGGTAAGGACATGGTTGGGGCACACAGACTTGGCTGGAAATGGTCCAGAATGGTACAACAGTCACTGCACCCACAGACATTGTCTGCAAACCAGCGGACATGTTCCATGCATACATACCCAAGAGGAACATATCCATCCCACCAGAGTGTATCCTCCCAGACCCCTCATAGGGCCTGGAGTGTTCCCGTATCTCTATGGCGGTTGACCGTCAGCAATGGGCACCGATAGTGTCCCTGGCTGTGTGCTACCCATCCTCATTGAGGCCCTCGGCCCACACATGCGGCCACTGTGTCATGTTAGCCTTACTATGGGCTATGTCCCCAATGGATGCCATATGGCATCTGTGGTCCCACTATGCCAGGGTAGTGCTCTTATGGACTGTCGGCAGCCACACCCTATACGCTTGACAAGCCTTGTCTGCAAAGCTGTGGGAGGTCCATACAGGTGGCCATGGTTACAGATAGCAGTGTACAGCCAATCACGGAACATACCCCCAACTACATAGTCAAGCAGCGATCCTGCCTCCCGAACCTGCTCGTCCTGTCTGGAGTGGTCACCAAGGCCATTGATGGGGATCGTGGGTTTGCACACAGTACCATGACCTGGTGGGAGCGTTCAGAGCACACTACACATGGGACCCATGGAAAAGCTCGCCAGCATACATGTGGGGACATATGTCACCCGATGCTTCTTAGACAGGTTGGAGGTCACACCACACAGGGTTGGTGCTCAAGGTGCCTTGTCACACTCATATCTGGACCCAGTGGAGGCCCACAGGGCTCACTCCTGGGCCCCCTGCCATATGGCATACGACCTTCCAATGTGCATGCAATCATAGGGGGATTGTAGCACACAAGGTGTGCAGATGACTACACACCGGCCAACATACCCAACACCCCACGTTACACGGACATCCACCTAGGGCGACATAGACATGGATGACTGGTGCCAGAGCCATGGCCTGCTACTAAATGCCAGAGAAGGTGCAGCACTACCCAGTGTGAAGGACATGTTCGTCCCAATGTCACATGTAGGTGGTACGCCATTAAAGATGGTGGACATGTTCAGGGAAATGGCTACCACACCTGTCGGCAACCTCTGTCAACACACACAATGGCAATGTGGGTGTGAAGACATTCCATTGTGGCCTCCTGGTCTGGATGGAATCGCAACCACATCAGGGGTGTTCATTGTACCCCTGTACACATCACACACCAGAGCAATGACTGCGTACAATGGCACATGTGGCCTGTAGCTAACCTGGCGCCTGCAGCACTTCGGAAGGACTGCAAGCGTTCCACAAGGCGGGGATGGCGGTGCTGGGACATGTGTCACAAGCTGCGGCCAAGGGGACACCGGCTGTAGATCTTCACAGCACATCTGCTCCGTGGTGATCTGTGCCTGACATACCGCGGCCATGTCTGACCTGGGTGACATGGGCACATTCCACCTCCCAGGCTCCATGCAAACACAGGCACAGAAGCGACTGTCAAACACCTCAACACAAAGATGAGTGAGACGTGCTGGGGAACAGGGTTAGCGACCAGACACCCCTACAACACGGGGAGGAGTGCCAGGCCATGTGAAGGAAAGGCCCTGACTGCCTTTGTCCAGGACTGCTAATGGCGTGTGGATGTGTGGCGATAGTTATCGCCAGGCAACATCTGTGTGTCACTGCTAGACCAGGGACTGGGGACTGATGGATATGGCATCCCCATCCTGAGGGGTGTTAGGCGCCACACACAGTCATGCTAGGTCCACACATGTCGTAGGGCACATATCCTGTTACGTTCGTAATGGCCTATGTACCTATGTAGGGGTCCATGCGGATGCGGGTAACTGTGCTATGCTGATGTTGCCAGACATGCCTGTGGGTACCCACGACTACACATGGGGAACTGATTACAGTGCTCGAGTAGGCGCGTGCAAGTACACCATCAGTATCATCACGGGTTGACTGCACCGACATGGTGCTACACATGTAACCACCACACATACTGTGTACACATATCAATGAATGCTGCACCTGTCCTGCATGGTATGTCTGCTGCATGATGTCCGTGCACAACCCACATCACATACATACCTGTCACCAGCCATACACACACACCACAACATACACATCACGTACTATGCGGACACAGGTATCACATACACCTCTCACTATCGTGTCCACCCTGTGCATCAGAATATGTTAGCTTAACCGTGCAGTGATGGTGTAGCTCACAGTTATCGGCAGAGACTTCATCATATGCACAGGGTGATATGTGTGCCACAGGCATGGGCTGTACCAATGGATGACATCATGTGTGTGTGTAAGGGCCAGTGCATTGAGTGGGCATGACTATGTAGATTGCATGTGGGTGTGGTGGAGCCCTACAGTTGTGTCTGCTGTGTGTGGGTGTGTGTGTACACAGTTCAGTCATCTGTGATGCCTACGGGGTATGCTTGGCAGCCCCTGACTGTACAGTGCAGGTGTTACGGCTCACTGTGTCTGCGGCGGCGGCGTGACCAGCGCCTGCCTGGGGTCGCGCAGACGCGACGGGTGGAAGTGCGGACTGTCCACTCTCCGATGTCACATGTCCGCTGGAAGCGTGCCACGGGGCGGGGCGTCCAGGGCCGTCCGTGGCCTGCTCTGTCCTGGTGTGGATGGTGTAGTAGCAGCTGCACTGCTGCTGCTACCAGCACTGTCTGGGTGGGCATGGGAGGTGGCGCGCTGCGCTGACCTGCAGCAGGTGGTGTTGCTGGCACGCCACGTGCCCTATGCCTCACCCTACCTGGTGTTCCTGCCGCGGACTGCGCCGCTCAAGGATGGCCATGCCTCGGTCGAGGATACCAGCCATGTCACCCAATCTCCTATCAGAACATCGGCAAGATGCTGTTGTGCATTCGCCAATGCCTGGATGTTGTCATTCAGAATGCGGATTGCGGACCTCTGCAGCCTCTGCCCTTCCTGGTTCTGCTGTTCGGCACGTGCCTGCGCCGCCATTACAGTCTGGAACATGCGTCTGGTTATACCAGCTGCTGCACCTATGCGGCAGGTGTATGTCTGGCGGTGCTCCCACTACGAGCAGCACCTGCCACATGCCTGCGTGGCACTGCACCAGTCCTTACACTGGCAACATCGTGTGTACCCACACCTTCTGCAGCCACCACATTCCTGCTCGGGGCCAACAGACGCTGACTGACCGTCATCTATGGGCAACGGTGTTGGGGTATGTGTCGGCATCTGAACCGTGTGCGGGGTTGAAAGGGACGTATGTGTGATGTTCTCCAGTGGCACAGTGTCTGCCTGTGACGACCCTGCCTGTGCCTCATGCACATGGTCATCACCACTAGTATCTGTGGGGACACTAGCATCAGATTGACGCGGGGGAGGGAACTCACCTACAGCACCTGTCAATACAAAGACATACCATCGGTTACAATACAGACACACACACACACACACACACACACACACACACACACACACACACACACACACACACACACACACACAGCATGCATGTGATAATGCAGGTGGCATGCAGCATTCACACAACACAGACCAGTGAATGCAGACCAGACATTCATAGTGGCAGTATGTACACTGCCCTGGTGGGGACAGTACAACAGGCAGGTGTCATTTAGTAGGCATGCAGTACACACATTCATGGTAGTTTGCATGCATCAGCGTGATACACCGTGTGGCAGCAGGCGAGTTGAGAGTACACATGGCTGCGACACTATGTAATGTACACCGCAAACGTATGCGGTATCATGTGGACATGTGGCGATGGTGTCCACCGCATGCACCACATCACAATGGCTGTCCGCGGTGCAGTGTTATGTGTACAGTCTACAGATACAATGTATGGGTAACAGTGATGTCTGTGCAGGTGCGTTTGCTGTGAGCTGTGTGCATAGCTGTGCGGTGTGTAGTGCGGGCTCTGTGCCACTGCACAGTAGCAGGACACAGCTATGTGTCTGTGCGATCGTGACCTGGGCGCATTACATTGCCATGTCTGTAAGTCAGTTCAGCTGCTCAGCAGCGCTTGCATTATATGGTGGACATTGGAGGCACCTGTAGTAGCTGTGGAGGCATTCCATGTCACTGGTGTACTACATCGGATGTCAGGGGTCCACTACAGTGATGAACCCACTATGTGTGTACAGGGTGCAAGTACCCACTGTGGATGTGCTGTGTGGCAACATGCCTGTAGGTATCAACCATGGCCTTGTCTGTCTGAGTCATTGACAATTGTGTGTGGTAGACATCGTGCACACGGCCCTGTGGTGGCCCATGTGACATACAACCATACTAGTGTGAGGTGTCACATTCTCTACGGATATGCTGACAGTGTGGATGTCTGCTATGTTGTGCATAGGTCATGTCATGGTGTGACAATGCTGCAGCCAGACATCCACGTGCATGGGACATGGCATGTGCCATGTCTGGCGATGTGCACCGATGCAGGGGCATGGGTCACATTGGTAACACCTGTGCTCTGGCCAGATCACAGCTCACTATGTGGTACTGTGTGCATACTGCACTGGCATACCAATGCATACTACACATGCAGCCATTGTGTAACACCTACACCATTGTATGCATAGCTGAATGCCGTAACACACCAATAGGTTGTGTGGTGTCATACGACTCTCAACGGGTGTATCTACTGTACATGGGTGGTGTGTGTCGGGTGGTGCGAGCTGTATACCGTGACTGGGGCACACACAGGTGAGCATGTCATGCCTAGACACATGGGGAATATCAATACAGCAGAACATGCCTTTGACTAGCAACAGACTTACCTGCAACAGACCCTTGTCCTTGCGACCGCCAGGCGATACCTGTAAAGGCATTACACAAAGGTATACACATTAGCCATTACTATCTCCACGGTCAGCACTGTGCATGTCACATCATGCATGTGTGTGGTAGCATGTGCTATGCACATGTCTGCTAACACAACATAGCATACTATGGTTTTGCATCTTGTGTGGCCATATACCTGGCATGTATTGCTATATCATGTGTTGTACTATGACACCCACACCCACGTCGCTTATCATACAAACATGCAACACTGACTTACCATGCGGCTCCAGGCTCATAGCTGGGGAGACACCCACCTCCACGATGGACGCAAGTGTTTCTGCGTGTTGTTCCGTGGGTGTCCCCAGACTGGCCAGGAGCTCCTCCGTGGCTGTGAGTGGGGGCTGGGTTGGTGCCCCACCACCTCTCCCTCGTTGTTCCCTGGCGATTGCAGCGGCGCTGTCTTACATGCCGGATCAGGTCTGTGCAGTGCCTGCGGATTTGCTGATAGCTGCGGTTGTTTCTGCCCACGCTGTTCACCCTCCTGCACATCTCATCCCACATCTCCTACCGTTCCTGTGCCTGCTGTGGCACAAGGCTAAATAGGGCGGCGTGATTACTATGGAGGTATGGAATGATCACCTCCTCCTCCTGTCGGCTGAAAGGTGGAAGCCGGGAACGTGGCATTATCTGGAAGACATGATGATGGTGGCAGGTCACATTCACACTGCTGTGCTGGCATACTGTTGGAAATACATTGCTATGACATGTACAACATCTGCACAGTGATCTGTGAAGGGCATCGTGGCAGTGACACAGCCGATGTTGTGGCTTCACACCATTGAGCAGTGGGTGTCACATCATATCTGTGTGCCACCCCATCACACTGTACCGCACCATGTAGATGTTAGCCTGCCATGGACATGTGTACCTGGCTGCACCTATGTCGATATCAGTTGGCATAGGTCCCCATGTGACGTCTGTGCTACTGTTCACCTGGACGCTGTGTATATGTCAGTACACATCCGTCTGTGTCCATTGTGAGCGTCAGCAGCGGCACTGTACACATACACATGGACACCTGCACATGCATGTGTTGTGCCATGTACTTCCACACAGCACTGTACGGGTGCTGGACAACTGCCACAGCTCACCTGTGTTGCACATGTGATAGACATGGAGCAATGTGTAACCATGACACATTAGCAGGAAAGGCCATGCATAGCATGTACACACACACATTGTGCAGAGCATCACACAGCACCTGTAACATGACAGGGTGCATCGCCGCCACATTACTGCTGTGTATGGTTGATAGTGAGAGTGCCTTTTGTCCATTGCACCATGTGGGACTGTGATAGCTCATGCAGCCTTGCTGGTCAGCTCTGCATGATATGGCAGGGTATGCCACATACATGGCACTGGGTGTGATCCACCTGGGGGTTGGCGGTATTGGCAGGGTGGCTGTCCATTGCATATGTCATAGCTGTGTGAATATGGACATTCAACATGTTTATCACCATGGTGTGGACACTGTCCTCAAGCGAGGTATGCTGTACGCTGCTTGTTGAGGGTGTGTCTGGTGCATGCAGGTATCACACATCCATGCATACACTGTAGCCCTGGCAGGTGCTATGTGCTGGGATATTGATCGACACAGTGCTGTATGTGGACACACAGCGCTATCCCATGCACATGGATGGCTGCCTGAACTGATGTGGGTAACACATATGTGTACATCCAGTGCCGCTGCCACCCACATGTCTGCTGCTGCACTACACACCGCCATCCCTCCCTCTGTGAATGTGGTGTTGGGCTCAGCAGAGGTATCCATGTATGGGGACAGGGATGTTCACATAGCAGGCCCACTGATGGTATCGTCGATCTGACCATACACATATGATGCACCCCTCACACATACAACCCATTCATATTGTTGTTCACAGCGGTGACACAGCTATATTGCTATGCGGAGGCATTCACAGACATACATACACAGAGGCATGCCGTCCATCTGTGTCATTGCCTGGACTATTGGTGTGGTTTGGCACCTAGCGTGTTTGACTGCAGGTGGCGCAGACCTACTGTGCACATGTCTACATGGTAGGCCTGTTCTACGGTAGGCATCTGTGATGTGCTGTGCACATCTCATATCTGCACATTTGGTTGGTGTCCATCGGTCCACGGGCCAGTGGTGGGACATACAGGGATGTTGCTGAACATATATGCATGCGACCCTGTACAGCTGTGGCTAGCCTCTCAGATGCTCATGTGTTGTGGCCGTGAACACCGTACACACACATGTGGTTGTGGGCTGCCGTCCGTACCCATCTCCACCTGTGGGTTGCTATCATCCCAACTCCTTGTACTGTATGTTCAGGCTATGCACCTATGTGGGGCTTGTGTGCATGCAATACGATACTATGTGCCTTTGCACCCATCACGAACAATGTCACACAGGTACACGGCAGCCATACACATCGCGGCTTGTTGTCAGCCGTCACATGTGGTACACACCTAACACATCTCCTGTGGGACATGGTAATTTGTATGGGCATGTCCAGTAGTCACATACCACAGCTACCCCTACATGGCGGCTATGCAGGACATGTGTGTACATCTACTGTGACATGTACACGAGCAATGCCCCTACCTACATCACATGGTACTACCTGTGGGTATGTGTGTCTGCATCCATGCTATGGCCATAGATGACAATTGTACATCAATATGTGCAACATACCTCATTGGGGTTGTCATGTGCACATGTTCCATGTGTCAATGCATTGTTTGTGTCTGTTGGCGGTCATTGTTGTGCATGGTTTACATGGCTGACATAGCGTACTGTGTCTGATTCAGGTACTTCATTGGGCTACCAGCATTGTACATTTCTACAGCACATTCCAGCCATCATGTAGCCAGCAGATGACAGTGGGAGGTGTTCCGCCATGTGCACATATGTCACACAGTGCGAGGGTGACTGACACACATTGTCAGGACTGGGTTCTGACTGCTGTGGCTGTGTGTACGGTGTTGACAACCATGACTGCACCAGATGGTGTCTTCTGGATGTGTGACATTCACAACAAACACCTACATTCACATAGCAGCACATCGTCCACGACAATGGACATTCCTGCATGAACACTGTGTGCGGTATGTCTGTATGACCACTGCATATATCACTGGTGGCCACCAGCATGGCTGCCTACAACAGCAGTGTGTATCCTGTGCAAACATGGGTTACACCAGTCACAACACACCTGTGTCAGATGGCCCTGTAGTGGGTGACAGTGCAGTTCCATTCATCATGTAACAGTATACATCGTGCACCAGTATGTTGCAGACATGTGACCGGCTGTGCAAGTCGACATATGCACACATGACACAGCACCTGGTACACCGTGTCTGCCTTGCCACCTACTATTGTGACCACCCTGTGATAACATTATGCGGCCCACATGGACTTGGACATGTGATGGCTCAATGGTGAATTAACCCTCCAGGTGTGTGTCTAGCCAGGTGTCCAGTAGCCAGTGGTCTGCATGCAGGGATAGTGTACATTGGCCTACTCTGTCACTGGGACTGTTGACTATGGTCATACTGTTGTTATGCAGGCATGTGGTGTTTGTCCAGTCTGATAGTCGTGTTCAACCACACTACCGTGGCACACATGACCTGTGGACATCTGCCTAAGGTGTGCAGCCCACATGTACATCTTCACATGCTATGCTGCCTGTGCAGCGGTGTCACATGTCTGTCTCCGGCAGGGCTGTCACAGGTAGGCACAGCATGCAGTGATGTGTGACAATGCTTACACCCTCCACTGTGCTGTACACTAGCACTGCACACACAGTACAGCACACATGTCATTTATCTGCAGTGCCTGGGACCTGCCTCCATGCCCTACGGCACACCTGCCAGTCCAGATTGTACACAGATCATACCTCCCAGGCACATACCTGGACTGCAACACCTGCGGGTGGGTGGTTCCCACACCACACCGTGATTTACACACATACTGTATATTCCCATGACACATTGCATCATAGGTAGTCCATGTTCAGATACCCATGTTCGTGACCGCTCGCACATTGTGACCGCGACAGTGAATACACTGTACACCACAGGTTACATGCGGTCGGGTTGGCATACTGTACATTGCACCTAGGACAGTTGCTACTGCTATGTATTGCCAGCAACACGCCCTTCCCTAGTATGGACTCCCATGTACCCACATGCTTGGCCATGCAGTGCGCATAGCTGGGTGACACATTACCGCGACACATACCATACCTACACTACCCTCAGCATGCACCAAACCTCCATGTGTCTGTGTGCTGGGCCTACACACCTCCCCTCTGTTTGCTGAACATCCATGCTTCCCATCCCTGCTAGCCACACCCTAAACACACAACCATAGCAGCATGCATGGTACATACACACTACAGCCGGTATTACTGACATCCACTGACAGAGGTAGTTGATGGCATGGCACCCGTCGATGGACAGTCTACGTGCCTATGCCAACACTGATCACAGTGCACTTCTGCTACATTTACACACTGGTAGGGACCATGCTATTCCACACTGAGACATGGTGGTACTGGCCTTTTCACAGGCCACAGTGGTATTCCTGTTCCATGCACCGTGCTGTATGGGCACATGTGCAGGCTGTTGCCGCGGTAGTTATGTTCACCTGTGTGTTGTGTGTCACTTGACAGTCATGGTGTGTCCTCATGGTGCATGACATACTCCACAGCTAGCTACCTACACATGACTGCCAGACATTGCAGTGTGGGCCCTCACGCGGTGTGGTGGTATGTCTCTGCTGTTTGACTACATCCACATTCAATGCAGCATACCACAGTCATGCAGGCATTGCCGACACAGATGTTGCTGGCATCGTGCCTGCCAATGGGGTACCTACCAACAATACACTCTCACTCACTACAGGGTTCCAATCCTTGGCTGGACATTGTATTAACCCTGTGGACACATACATAGTACTGCCATGCACATGTTATGTCCGGGAACACAGTCCCAATGTCACCTCAAACCGCCATAGTTGTTGTATCCGCCAACCTGGCTGTTACATGTCTCTGCAGCAGCACACTGCAGTGACTGCTAGCCCATTCATGCGTTGTGTACCCTGACCACCACACTACCACATCTATCACACTACACATGGATGGTACTGCATTGCACGTATGGGGCTGCATCTCTACACCCATGACTGGGCCATTCAGTATGGCACTGGGCCACATCTTGACATACATGCTTCACACACTCATTGACTACCTGCATGCCTTTACTGGCACCCTTGTTGGGCTTCTGTGCCACAGCACACCACATCCCATGCTGGCCACCTGTCATATTATTGCATGGGTGGTTGGGGTGGTACAGAGGGTATCACATCAGACATGATCCGCTCTTTGCCCTTCAGCACCATTCCACTTTATGCTATTGCCAATGTACACATCCAGCATCACATTACCCTATGTCTCGGGATGTTCGCCATGTGCCTTCTGTACAGTTCACACAGTGGTGCAGGCATATCATGCTAACTACAACAAGTCAGGGGCGTGTGACATTGCACAGTCCTCAGACATGTGGCCCCTCATGCTCAGTATTTGCATCGTACACTACCTGCTTTCACACAGTACTGTACATGCCTACATATACCACTTCTACATACCTGGCGGCATTCTAGCTCATCCTACTCATGTTGCTGACACCCATACAGGTGTCAGTGTGGCAGATATATCATGTAGATATCATTGCATCAGTTACATCACACATAGTGCATACACATCACCTTTGCATACTGACAGTCATGCGGTGTGTATCACATGGATACTGTCCCTATACAGGCATATCCGTTGTACATGGTTGATGTACACACACATGCCCACATGGTGCTGTGGTTGCCATATTACACCATGGCGTGGGTACACATGTGCAGGACCACGCATTTCTGGACCGTATGTCTAGCTGATACCTTGGGTGCCCTTGTACCTGTGCCATACACACATGTACCGCGGGCGTGTTACAATAACACATGTGTGGTGTACCTTACACAATGGATACAACGTTACATGTCTCAGTATAGTCATGCTGTGATCTCTAACCGGCTCAGACAGTTTACATATGCAAATGACAGTCATGTAACACATCTGTACTCACCTGCATGCCACTAACACAGGGGTGTAATCTACTCTGCCATGGGCCATGTTCTCCACAGTACTGATGCATGTAGTACTCCTACATGGCGTTTGCAGTGGGCAGGGTGGGAGGAGCAGTCCTGCATGTGTGCACACATGCCACATTGCTCGGCCGGGCGTCTGTGTGACATCCACAGACTGGACACACACCGTGCTGTGGGACATAGGTCCTGTGCACATCCCACAGGGGCACACTGTGTCACTAGTCATGTGATAGCTCCCTTGCTGGTAGGGTGACACAGACCCATGGTACCACCACAGCGGACGTGCTGTATAGACATAACAGTTGACATCCACTTCTGCCGTTCAGTGGACACTACCATGGGGGGGGGTGTCACTACTGTGTACATTGCACATGTGTTTACACACGGCCCTGCTGGACATCATTGTGGCACACATTGCACCTGCTCACGGAGCGTTTGGACATGGTTACTTGCTGTTCCCTCCATTTTGGGTACCTATTCTGCTACTACATTGTCCCATATGTGCAGGCCATACATATCTTGTGTATGTACATAACATTAGGCCATCCCTCCATCATGCATGCTATGCCTGTGATACTGTCTATGATTTCTGAACATATCCATCATGACAGCTTTGCATTACACATAATTGACATAGTCACCCTACTGCGTGGGATACGTGCCGTCGTGCGCACATTCCGTATGACATCGGCGGTATATGCCCATGCACATGTGTGCTGTGACACTATACATACATGTCCTATCCTGCTGTGGCACTTCATTGTTGGATATCCACTGCCAGCATCAGCGTGGGTGGTGGCATTGTTCTGTGTTTGCAACCCTATGGCAGACCTGGGGTAGGGTTACCACCTGTGCCACTTTGCAAGGGACAGTCCCTCTTTGGGCAGTTGTGTCCTGACAAAACATATTACAAATGGCAAATGTCCTGAGATTGTAGGACATAACTATATCCCATTTTATGTAAGAGTTGCATAACATAGTTATTTATGTATGTACATTCCTAAATGTTACAAGACACACAATAAGCAACTTAACTGCTACAAGACTACACTTTTATTTATGCAAAAGAGTACAGTTCTACCCTTTGTACTGACCATGGGTATGTGTCCACCTGTAACATCTGATGTGTGTCGAAGATGTCCCACTTTGGCCATTTGAAAGGTGGCAAGCCTAACCTGGGGTTATCCGGGTGTGTACATGTTGTCCCACTGCTGTGCACCGTTGTCCACAGTCGTTGGTATGCTGCGCGGCTTAGCATTACATATCAACCTTAGCCTCTCTCTGCCTGATGGACAGGTATCTTTACCTACACACACCGTTCACATACTGTACAGATTCGTCATACGTATCGTGCGTTACACACCAGTACATGTCGTGGGTTCGACATACCTTTCCGACCTTTGGTTCTGCGTTCGTCTCTATTTCCTTGGTACTCCTTATGTATTCGTCTTTGTTGGTATGAACATACGGTTTGAATATCAGGAGTCTTCCTTATATTAATCGTCACCTGAGGCATGTGCGTTAATCAGGCCAAAAGCTGTACTTCGGTGTGAACTTAAGCGCATATGACCGGTGATCCCCTCCTTTCGTTAGATTCTGGCGTCGGCACTAGGACATGGTTCTTTCCTCGTGTGGCGTTGGTTATTTGCAATACCTTCGTGAGGATGGTATGTATTGTATCATGTTTGTGTGACTGCATCCGCTATGTGTGGTGTCGGGTACATTTAGCTGTGGTGTTAGCCGTGGATTGTGTGTGTTGGGTATGGTATTCTGTTCGACATGTGGGTGTCCGTGTCCTGGCGGCGTCTGTCGATGGCGTTGTGCATTCAGATGTGTAACATAGCTGTTATATTCCTGTACACAGCGGATGCAAGGATGCATCAGCCGCTGCTAGTGTTTCCCATGAGCTTGTTGTGGGTATGCGCTGTCATTGACTGCCTGTATGTTTTGCTACGGTTTTAGCTGTTATCCCTTTGATATGTGCGATGGGGTATATCTGCGGATGTGGGTAGCAGTGCGGGTGTGAGTCTTGCATTTATACATACGGGATATGCTTGTGTGTGTGCTCCATCCCTGCCTGGGGGGCTTCAGGTTACCTGTCTGCTGTTCGGGAATGTTTGTTCTGTTGATGTCGTGTGCTGTCGGTATCGCCTGCATGTGTGCTTCCTGCACGTATTCCTCCTTCACATGGGTTATATATCTGCGGATGTTCGTCCGTGCCTACTATCCATTGGCATTTTGTGGCTGATAGTTACGGTGAATGTGGTCCTATACTTGGGGCGGCCTGTATGCTACCGGTAGCCTCCTATTCGTGTGCTTGCTTACTTCGGTCGTGTTACACACAGCGGTATTCACGGACCGTAAGTGTTCACGATCGGTGCGGGATAGCACATTCGTATTTTCGCCGTACATGCCTGGTGCTGTGAAACGTTGCCGGTGGCCCGTGTTGGGTGTACCTTAGGGCCGCCAAACATACGGTCATGGTTTGTACATCGTCCTTTGCATCTCCTGTTGGCTATGGCCCTGTGGTACATTCTGGGACATTTCGCTTTGCATCGTTTTACGTCGCCACGTGCATAGCCACTCAGGAGATGTCAGTACTACTTTGTGGGTACTGCTGTACATGCGCCTATGGTTCCTGTACTGTATGCCTACGCATGTTATTACACTCCGCCTGTGACATGTCATCTACATACACATTTTACAGTGGCACACATTACACAAACACAGCGGAACACCGACAACCTCACCTCACACATACACATATTGCCGCCATGGCTCTCAACCTTCTATTTCCAAAGTGAGGAACACACACATTAGTAATGTGAAACAAATGGGCATAATGTGGAACACATAGTAATGGCATAGTGACAACTTCAGCTAAGTAGGTCATAGGTTGATTATAATATGCTGATTTACTTACAGTGAAGAACCTTTAATGACTTACTATGATTACATTCTATTTACCAGGATGTCATTTATATACATTCCTAACAATGGATGTTTGACAGACATTTTCAATGTGGAACTTTGAGGTACTGCGAGGAACATGAACTGTTTTACACCCCAAAGGATGCGTTCCTCATAATGTCGTACACTTCACTGGTATGCTTGCCGCATTCGCACCGGCGGTTGAACACAATACCTCGTTGGCGCATCGCCGCGGCGGCGTGTATCTCTGCACTCATATCCTATGGATATGACACGCATATCTAGGGTTGCCACCTTTTCAAATGCCCAAAGTGGGACATTTTTTGTAGAAACGTCAGATTTTGCAGGGCAACACATACCCACGGCCAGTACAAAGGACAGAAATTCACTTTTTTGCCAGAATACAAACTTGTAGCATTAGAGTTGCTTATTCTGTTTATTATAATATTTAGATGTTTCTTCTACAAAATAACTGTTTTATGCAACTAATAAAGAAAATATAGGAAATATTTTTGTCCTAAAATCTCAGGACATTTGCCATTTTGTCAATGTTTTTGCAGGACACAACTGCCCAAAGAGGGACTGTCCCTCACAAAGTGGGACAGGTGGTAACCCTACACATATCCCGTTACTGTACCGTGGACTGGTGACCATCCCGACACGCGGATATGTATTGATGCAGGTTGACATTTCCATGGCTGGCGTTACCTGCTCTGCCCACCCTCCAGGATGATCGGGTTGTCGGTCACTATGTTTACTATGTGGTGATTTCGCGTCTTACTTATCTGTGAACTTGCATCCCTGGGTTCCATATTACCCTGTTGTACTTTATATCTGTGTATGCGTACATATATTTCTACATGTGTACTGATATCTATTTCCGTATCTGTGTATGCACATGAGTACATATGTGGTCGACTTGGCGATAGTGGCAGCATCACGGCTCGCCGTGTGCTGTAGAACCGGCGTCGCGGTGAGGTGTTGGCGTTCCATGCTCTGCTGGCTATTGGGTGTGCAGTGTTTGGCGGTGCCTTTGTTGGAGTCACACATCGTCCGCACATCACGGTACACATTCTGGCGGACATGTTTGTGTGGCGTCCATTTTACTGTGTGTGCAGGTCAGGAGGTGTCAGTCCATGGGGCCTACACTGTCAAAGTATGTGCTATCGTTCCCTCTTTGCCAGGCGTAGGCATATTGGGTGCGCCTCTGTCTACCTACTGGGGCTGGCTCAGTGTGTCCATGGCGCTGAGCGCCCTGTGCCTGTGCTTGCCCTGGCAGTTGTGGCGGGCTTGGTGGCCCTCGGCATCATGTCCCTGCAGCAGCTGTTTCCGCAGAATCATATTGTGTAGCATACAACATACTATGAATATGTGGGCACTTGTGCCTGGAGAGTACTGCAAGGCTCCACGGATGTATCCAAGCACGGAACCGTGATTTCAACATCGAACACCGCTCTATGATTATTCTTGTTTGGGTGTGTGCCTCATTCTGGGGTTCTTGCATGTGTGTGTATGCATTTCTGATGGGTGTCATCAACCACGGCTCCAGTCGCGTAGCCAGCATCCCCACAAGGTGACCTTGTGTGATGTCCCCTGGCGAATACCTGATACAGCTGTGAGGCATGCCAGATATGGGAGTCGTGGTAGCTTCCAGGGCTGCCAGCACACACATCCATAATAATGCCCTGCGCATTGCACTCGTCCTGGCAATTGATGGAGGGGTATCCCTTGCGGTTTATGTAGCGTCTACCCTGCTCACCGGGTGGTGACTTAATTTCTATGTGCGTACAGTCTATCGCACCCAGGACCTCCGGGTATTGTGCCACACGGTGGAAGCGGCGCATATTGCTAGCCAACTCCTCCTGAGATGTGGGGAAATTTATGTGCTCATGGGCATGTGGTAACATGGCATCCAGGAACTGGTGTAGTACCCTGGATGCTGATGCCTGTGAGATGCCCATTATGTCCCGGTGGGCCTTTGAAAGGTACCTGTAGCCAGTATTCGCAAGCTCACACATACCTTTGTGTCCACTGGGATGGGCTCCCCTCTGTTGTCTCTTGTTCTCCAGGCGGCGGCACAGCTCCACTATTTGCTGTAACGTGTCCCTGTCCACCCTGTAGCGCTCTACTATCTCCAGGTCTCGCAGCCCTGGTAGGTCACCCTTGGTCTGAACACTCTCCTTCTCCTGTGAGGCCTCACGGTGGTTGTCGGCACCACCCTCCGCAACTCCGTCTGTCTCTGCCACATACCTATGCATCACGGCCACGCGGCACCCAGCATATACATATTAAAAGTTCCCGTCTGTTTACACCCTACGGTGCGGCGTTTGGGAAATCGCTGTGTGTTGTGTGCATTCACATTTAATACTGTTGTGCTGTATACCGGTGATGTCATTGGGTGTGTCTGTGCAGCCGTATCCATGGATTATTTCCGTGGTTTCACGGTTGCAACTGCAGCGGTACTGCCTGTAGTGTTACATTACAGTTGCCTGCATTGCCTTGGCCTTGCATCTTACATTACTGCATCCTGCAGGCACATGGCATATGATGCATTTTATCTGCAGCCGCCGTTATGCTACCTCTGTACTTGGCTGTGCTATTTCGGTTCTTTGCTCTTTGCATTTCTACTACATCCCCTACTATCTTTGCATTCATATGCCTCCCCTTTCCGTTATGCAGGAGTCTGCATGCATAGTTATCAGCTGCGGCGTTTGCCCTTCCTGCATTGATTGGTGTTGATTGCGCATTACGGCTCCATTTACACTGCTTCCGCATTTCCTCGTATTCTCCGCATTACCTTCCTATATCCGTGGTTGTTGGCGGTGAGGCCGTCCACATGACTGGTTTAGGGAGCGTAGTCATCCTCGTGCACATGCATCTGTCGCGCATTATGTACTCTCAGCGCATCTATTTCCTAACCGCCAGTCCTGATGCTGTGATGTGCATTGTACAGCCCAGATTTGCTGACCTCAATATCCTTCCTCCTACAGTGGCACACCCTCTGTGGTTGACATGTATCTCGTGTAGGCCACTCCTCGGTGTAGTACCGCTCGCCGTTTGCTCCATCCTTACACGGCGCCGTTTTGCGATTCACTATTATCTGCCTCATTTGCATGGAATTGACTACTAATACATGGTTACGGCGCCGAACACCGCCACCACTCCTTGACAACCATTGCGCTGGGGTTGAAGCTTTACATACATACTATGGTGTGTGGTGGCTGTGCAGCTGATGTGTGTTATACTGCTCTTTTAGGACATTGTCATATTATTTCATTGCTTTGCAACTTCTGTGCACATATCCTGGGGGTCTGCTGTTCTTTCTACGTACGTGCCATTTATGTCATTTTTTACATTTTGTGCATATTTTCTTTGGACATTCTCGGTGCCTTTCCACATTGGCATATTGCACCTATATGATACCTGACTTTGACAGCCTTCCGTTACTCCTCGGTCATGTTTGGGTAAATGTAAACCGTTTTTTTGGTTTACATTGCCGTGCCCTTACGCCTCGCCCGCCGTGGATCGCTATTTGCCCTCATTTGCATGGTGCAATACCGCACACAGTGTGTTTTGCATACCTACGCCCGGGAGAGCGGTCGGCGCCGCCGGTAGTGCGTGGAATTCATTCATACCTGAATCGCTCAGCAGCCATATTTGGCGTTATAACGCCCGACGCTATGCTGGCGCCTGGCGCAAGGTTCATGAATCCGGGACTGTCTTGGGTGATTGCAGTGGTAAAGCTTATTTTGTACATTTGCAATCATTTGTTAACAGTGTTTTGTCTGATTATACTGATTACAGATGAAAGAAGCAGTGGAAAGCATCGGAAAGAAAAGAAGCATTAAGATTTTCATGTTTTGGTGTTGAGAATTTACTGTCTTAGGCGATTACAAAGGTAAGCTTATTTTGTACATTTGCAATCATTGTGTTACTATGTTTTGTCTGATTAATTTGATTGCAGATAAAATTCATACAAGAGCGCACACACACACACACACACACACACACACACACACACACACACACACACACACACACACACACACACAGCAGATTGTTTTTATTTAATGAATTTAACACTACTGAAAGACTGGAACTCATGCTCCTGCAGCTTGCGCTACAAATGTATACAAGTTTCACAAAGGGTTACAACAAAGCTGTTGGGCTGTGGTTTTAAATTAGTCGACAGTTAACTAAGGAAAGAAGATATATGGATAAAAATCTGAAATTTCACAAAACAGTTAAGAGTTAAAAGAGATACACTGCATCACTACTTACAACTATTCCATTAGAATAACTCTAGTATCTCATTACAACCCACCATCATTTACACTGTAAGGCAATGATCCAGCAACATTTTCACTGACTCCAGTGGATTGCATCTCTTATCACTACCAAACAGATGAAAACAATTCAAATACAAGTGTAAATAATCTGTGTATGAATATGACAAGGCAAAGCACAGAGCGGTAGCAGCTATGAATAAATACTTACTTTGTGTGCTAAGGTTTCAGGAGGCTAACTGTGCAGAAAAAAAAATGGTATGCACTGTTGTTTTGCCAGTTGTACTTAAAACTGACAGCACTCAGGAGTGCCACTCTTAGATAGATTCAGTTTAGCAATATTAAAGATTCATGTGGGTTTCTCAGAAATTTGTGAATGCCTTTTAGTCTTTGTTGCTCTGTTTAGTAAAAGTCATATCCCTCATTCCTCAAAGCAACACTGACAAAACTAAGCTAAACCTGCAGACTTTTTCTCCGCAGAATCTTTTGAAGTCTAGAACTTTAGACCTAAAATATTGGGGTTTGCATGTATGAATGTACAAATCACTTTGTAAAATATCTCCTAGGATTAAAACAATATTCTCACTACTCCAACTAATTGCCTAAGTGGGTTAGTTAATTTGTGTGATGATGAGAAAATGTGATTCAGAGACAGGTGGGTCTGCAATGAGAAAGACCACATTATTAACTCATTACTATGTCACTGACTCACTATCAATGCTTCACAGTGCTAATGTTCTCTTTAGCATCCCATGCATTATTTTAGCAAAGGCAACCCTCTATATACACAAACCACACTTGCATTAAAGCGTGCACACATACACATACATACTGCGCATGCATGCATGCATGCATGCATCACACAGATACCGCTATGTGTGGTGTCGGGCACATTTCGCTGTTGCGTTAGCCGTGGATTGTGTATGTTGGGTATGGTATTCTGTTCGACATGTGGGTGTCCGTGTCCTGGCGGCGTCTGTCGATGGCGTTGTGCATTCAGATGTGTAACATAGCTGTTATATTCCTGTACACAACGGATGCAAGGATGCATCAGCCGCTGCTATTGTTTCCCACGAGCTTGTTGTGGGTATGCCGCTGTCATTGACTGCCTGTATGTTTTTGCTACGGTTTTAGCTGTTATCCCTTTGATATGTGCGATGGGGTTTATCTGCGGATGTGGGTAACGGGTACGGGGTGTGAGTCTTGCATTTATACATACGGGATATGCTTGTGTGTGTGCTCCATCCCTGCCTGGGGGGCTTCAGGTTACCTGTCTGTTGTTCCGGGAATGTTTGTTTTGTTGATGTCGTGTGCTGTCGGTATCGCCTGCATGTGTGCTTCCTGCACGTATTCCTCCTTCACATGGGTTATATATCTGCGGATGTTCATCCGTGCCTACTATCCATTGGCATTTTGTCGCTGATAGTTACGGTGAATGTGGTCCTATACTTGGGACGGCCTGTATGCTACCGGGAGCCTCCTATTCGTGTGCCGCTTGCTTACTTCACGGTCGTGTTACACACAGCGGTATTTACGGGACCGTAAGTGTTCACGATCGGTGCCGGGATAGCACATTCGTATTTTCACCGTACATGCCTGATGCTGTGTAACGTTGCCGACGGACCGTGTTGAGTGTACCTTATGGCCGCCATACATACGGTCATGGTTTGTACATGCGTCCTTTGCATCTCCTGTTGGCTATGGCCCTGTGGTACATTCTGGGACATTTCCGCTTTGCATCGTTTTACGTCGCCATGTGCATAGCCACTGAGGAGATGTCAGTACTAGTTTGTGGGTACTGCTGTACATACGCCTATGGTTCCTGTACTGTATGCCTCGCATGTTATTACACTCCGCCTGTGACATGTCATCTACATACACATTTTACAGTGGCACACACATTACACAAACACAGCGGAACACACGACAACCTCACCTCACACATACACATATTGCCGCCATGGCTCTCAACCTTCTATTTCCAAAGTGAGGAACACACACATTAGTAATGTGAAACAAATGGGCATAATGTGGAACACATAGTAATGGCATAGTGACAACTTCAGCTAAGTAGGTCATAGGTTGATTATAATATGCTGATTTACTTACAGTGAAGAACCTTTAATGACTTACTATGATTATATTCTATTTACCAGGATGTCATTTATATACATTCCTAACAATGGATGTTTGACAGACATTTTCAATGTGGAACTTTGAGGTACTGCGAGGAACATGAACTGTTTTACACCCCAAAGGAGGTACGTTCCTCATAATGTCGTACACTTCACTGGTATGCTTGCCGCATTCGCACCGACGGTTGAACACAATACCTACGTTGGCCGCATCGCCGGCGGCGGCGTGTATCTCCGCACTCATATCCTATGGATATGACACGCACATATCTAGGGTTGCCACCTTTTCAAATGCCCAAAGTGGGACATTTTTTGTAGAAACGTCAGATTTTGCAGGGCAACACATACCCACGGCCAGTACAAAGGACAGAAATTCACTTTTTTGCCAGAATACAAACTTGTAGCATTAGAGTTGCTTATTCTGTTTATTATAATATTTAGATGTTTCTTCTACAAAATAACTGTTTTATGCAACTAATAAAGAAAATATAGGAAATATTTTTGTCCTAAAATCTCAGGACATTTGCCATTTTGTCAATGTTTTTGCAGGACACAACTGCCCAAAGAGGGACTGTCCCTCACAAAGTGGGACAGGTGGTAACCCTACACATATCCCGTTACTGTACCATGGACTGGTGACCATCCCGACACGCGGATATGTATTGATGCAGGTTGACATTTCCATGGCTGGCGTTACCTGCTCTGCCCACCCTCCAGGATGATCGGGTTGTCGGTCACTATGTTTACTATGTGGTGATTTCGCGTCTTACTTATCTGTGGACTTGCATCCCTGGGTTCCATATTACCCTGTTGTACTTTATATCTGTGTATGCGTACATATATTTCTACATGTGTACTGATATCTATTTCCGTATCTGTGTATGCACATGAGTACATATGTGGTCGACTTGCGGCGATAGTGGCAGCATACGGCTACGCCGTGTGCTGTAGAACCGGCGTGCGGTGAGGTGTTGGCGTTCCATGCTCTGCTGGCTATTGGGTGTGCAGTGTTTGGGCGGTGCCTTTGTTGGAGTCACACATACGTCCGCATACGGTACACATTACAGGCGGACATGTTTGTGTGGCGTCCATTTTACTGTGTGTGCAGGTCAGGAGGTGTCAGTCCATGGGGCCTACACTGTCAAAGTATGTGCTATGCGTTCCCTCTTTGCCAGGGCGTAGGCATATTGGGTACACCTCTGTCTACCTACTGGGGCTGGCTCAGTGTGTCCATGGCGCTGAACGCCCTGTGCCTGTGCTTGCCCTGGCAGTTGTGGCGGGCTTGGTGGCCCTCCGGCATCATGTCCCTGCAGCAGCTGTTTCCGCAGAATCATATTGTGTAGCATACAACATACTATGAATATGTGGGCACTTGTGCCTGGAGAGTACTGCAAGGCTCCACCGGATGTATCCAAGCACCGGAACCGTGATTTCAACATCCCGAACACACGCTCTATGATTATTCTTGCTTGTGCGTGTGCCTCATTATGGCGTTCTTGCATGTGTGTGTGTGCATTTCTGATGGGTGTCATCAACCACGGCTCCAGTGCGTTGCCAGCGTCCCCACAAGGTGACCTTGTGTGATGTCCCCCCTGGCGAATACCTGATACAGCTGTGAGGCATGCCAGATATGGGAGTCGTGGTAGCTTCCAGGGCTGCCAGCACACACAT
Organism: Protopterus annectens; assembly: GCF_019279795.1. Classification (NCBI taxonomy): domain Eukaryota; kingdom Metazoa; phylum Chordata; order Ceratodontiformes; family Protopteridae; genus Protopterus; species Protopterus annectens. The sequence continues at coordinate 1,341,291,017 of NC_056735.1, read as the reverse complement.
CCATAATAATGCCCTGCGCATTGCACACGACCTGGCAATTGATGGAGGGGTATCCCTTGTGGTTTATGTAGCGTCTACCCTGCTCCCCGGGTGGTGACTTAATTTAGTCTATCGCACCCAGGACCTCCGGGTATTGTGCCACACGGTGGAAGCGGCGCATATTGCTAGCCAACTCCTCCTGAGATGTGGGGAAATTTATGTGCTCATGGGCATGTGGTAACATGGCATCCAGGAACTGGTGTAGTACCCTGGATGCTGATGCCTGTGAGATGCCCATTATGTCCCGGTGGGCCTTTGAAAGGTACCTGTAGCCAGTATTCGCAAGCTCACACATACCTTTGTGTCCACTGGGATGGGCTCCCCTCTGTTGTCTCTTGTTCTCAGGCGTGGCGGCACAGCTCCACTATTTGCTGTAACGTGTCCCTGTCCACCCTGTAGCTCTACTATCTCCAGGTCTCGCAGCCCTGGTAGGTCACCCTTGGTCTGAACACTCTCCTTCTCCTGTGAGGCCTACGGTAGTTGTCGGCACCACCCTCCGCAACTCCGTCTGTCTCTGCCACATACCTATGCATCACGGCCACGGCGGCACCCAGCATATACATATTAAAAGTTCCCGTCTGTTTACACCCTACGGTGCGGCGTTTGGGAAATCGCTGTGTGTTGTGTGCATTCACATTTAATACTGTTGTGCTGTATACCCGGTGATGTCATTGGGTGTGTCTGTGCAGCCGTATCCATGGATTATTTCTGTGGTTTTACGGTTGCAACTGCAACGGTACTGCCTGTAGTGTTACATTACAGTTGCCTGCATTGCCTTGGCCTTGCATCTTACATTACTGCATCCTGCAGGCACATGGCATATGATGCATTTTATCTGCAGCCGCAGTTATGCTACCTCTGTACTTGGCTGTGCTATTTCAGTTCTTTGCTCTTTGCATTTCTACTACATCCCCTACTATCTTTGCATTCATATGCTTCCCCTTTCCCGTTATGCAGGAGTCTGCATGCATAGTTATCAGCTGCCGCCGTTTGCCCTTCCTGCATTGATTGGTGTTGATTGCTCATTACGGCTCCATTTACACTGCTTCCGCATTTCCTCGTATTCTCCGCATTACCTTCCTATATCCGTGGTTGTTGACGGTGAGGCCGTCACATGACTGGTTTAGGGAACTTAGTCATCCTCGTGCACATGCATCTGTACGCGCATTATGTACTCTCAGCGCATCTATTTCCTAACACGCCAGTCCTGATGCTGTGATGTGCATTGTACAGCCCAGATTTGCTGACCTCCAATATCCTTCCTCCTACAGTGGCACACCCCTCTGTGGTTGACATGTATCTCGTGTAGGCCACTCCTCGGTGTAGTACCGCTACGCCGTTTGCTCCATCCTTACACCGGCGCCGTTTTTGCGATTCACTATTATCTGCCTCATTTGCATGGAATTGACTACTAATACATGGTTACGGTGCCGAACACTGCCACCACTCCTTGACAACCATTGCGCTGGGGTTGAAGCTTTACATACATACTATAGTGTGTGGTGGCTGTGCAGCTGATGTGTGTTATACTGCTCTTTTAGGACATTGTCATATTATTTCATTGCTTTGCAACTTCTGTGCACATATCCCGGGGGTCTGCTGTTCTTTCTACGTACGTGCCATTTATGTCATTTTTTACATTTTGTGCATATTTTCTTTGGACATTCTCGGTGCCTTTCCACATTGGCATATTGCACCTATATGATACCTGACTTTGACAGCCTTCCGTTACTCCTCGGGTATGTTTGGGTAAATGTAAACCGTTTTTTTTGGTTTACATTGCCGTGCCCTTACGCTACGCCTGCGCCACTTCGTGGATCGCTATTTGCCCTCATTTGCATGGTGCAATACCGCACACAGTGTGTTTTGCATACCTACGCCGGGGGCGGAGACGGTCCGGCGCATGCCGGTAGTGCACGTGGAATTCATTCATACCTGAATCGCTCAGCAGCCATATTTGGCATTATAACGCCGACGCTATGCTGGCGCCTGGCGCAAGGTTCATGAATCCGGGGGACTGTCTTGGGTGATTGCAGTGGTAAGCTTATTTTGTACATTTGCAATCATTTGTTAACAGTGTTTTGTCTGATTATACTGATTGCAGATGAAAGAAGCAGTGGAAAGCATCGGAAAGAAAAGAAGCATTAAGATTTTCATGTTTTGGTGTTGAGAATTTACTGTCTTAGGCGATTACAAAGGTAAGCTTATTTTGTACATTTGCAATCATTGTGTTACTATGTTTTGTCTGATTAATTTGATTGCAGATAAAATTCATACAAGAGCGCACACACACACACACACACACACACACACACACACACACACACACACACACACACACACACACACACACAGCAGATTGTTTTTATTTAATGAATTTAACACTACTGAAAGACTGGAACTCATGCTCCTGCAGCTTGCGCTACAAATGTATACAAGTTTCACAAAGGGTTACAACAAAGCTGTTGGGCTGTGGTTTTAAATTAGTCGACAGTTAACTAAGGAAAGAAGATATATGGATAAAAATCTGAAATTTCACAAAACAGTTAAGAGTTAAAAGAGATACACTGCATCACTACTTACAACTATTCCATTAGAATAACTCTAGTATCTCATTACAACCCACCATCATTTACACTGTAAGGCAATGATCCAGCAACATTTTCACTGACTCCAGTGGATTGCATCTCTTATCACTACCAAACAGATGAAAACAATTCAAATACAAGTGTAAATAATCTGTGTATGAATATGACAAGGCAAAGCACAGAGTGGTAGCAGCTATGAATAAATACTTACTTTGTGTGCTAAGGTTTCAGGAGGCTAACTGTGCAGAAAAAAAATGGTATGCACTGTTGTTTTGCCAGTTGTACTTAAAACTGACAGCACTCAGGAGTGCCACTCTTAGATAGATTCAGTTTAGCAATATTAAAGATTCATGTGGGTTTCTCAGAAATTTGTGAATGCCTTTTAGTCTTTGTTGCTCTGTTTAGTAAAAGTCATATCCCTCATTCCTCAAAGCAACACTGACAAAACTAAGCTAAACCTGCAGACTTTTTCTCCGCAGAATCTTTTGAAGTCTAGAACTTTAGACCTAAAATATTGGGGTTTGCATGTATGAATGTACAAATCACTTTGTAAAATATCTCCCTAGGATTAAAACAATATTCTCACTACTCCAACTAATTGCCCTAAGTGGGTTAGTTAATTTGTGTGATGATGAGAAAATGTGATTCAGAGACAGGTGGGTCTGCAATGAGAAAGACCACATTATTAACTCATTACTATGTCACTGACTCACTATCAATGCTTCACAGTGCTAATGTTCTCTTTAGCATCCCATGCATTATTTTAGCAAAGGCAACCCTCTATATACACAAACCCACACTTGCATTAAAACGTGCACACATACACATACATACACGCATGCATGCATGCATGCATGCATGCACACACAGATACGCTTTCAGACAGTCCCACATACATATTCACATCCACTCATCCACAATTAACCTACCTCACACTGACTGTGCATACTGAAACATGCAGCCATACATTCACACATAGAAGTTACTACACACTCATAAAAACACTTCCAAAGACTCGATTCCATTGTAATACCCAGCACACACACACATACTGCCTCATTCACCCCCCTAGAGCCAAACAGACAGACACACACACACACACACACACACACACACACACACACACACACACACACACACACACACACACACACACACACACACCACACACAAACAGCCATACAAGCATAAACATGCTAGCACACCCTCCGACTGCCATGTTTTTTGCTGGACTTACTTCCATTGCAAGTAATCCCACAGGAGTAAATGTGTGACCACCTTGTTTTTACATTGGTCACTTTTTCCTCATAAAGTAAAATTTTACTTTGCCAAGTGAATCTCGGAATCACTTGGCCAAGTAAATTGGGAACCACAGGCATTTCTAGAGAAGAACACATGGCTAATTATCATTAGCCCACTCCCCTTCCACAATAGTATGTGCCTTTACATACAAAATCATTCTCTGTACCATGGCCTCTATGAGGGGTAAACCTCAGTGGTACGGTAGTCTCTGAGTAGAAAAAGCTTAGCATGATGTGGAAACCTTCTGAGCTAAGGATTCCATATTGTGTTTAGCCTTTCTGAATTCCAGGGTCTCTCTGTAACCCTAGCATGTCACCCTAGTGAGTATTGATTTGGAAACCACCAGCACTTTGTTCTGAGAGTTCTTGCCTTTCATTTGCAGTTCATGTGAACAGCTACAGCCTCAGATCAGTGATGTTACTGCAAAGCAATTGTAGACAAGGTTAAGACTAACTGTCATCATCAGTATATAAGGGACCTATGAAAACGTGAAGGGGAAGCTCTAGATGCTTGTCTTCTGCAGGTTGTTCTGAAGTGTACAAAGATGACTGACATTTTTTTCTGCCATCTTAATGGGATTTATGAGCAAAGAGCCTAAGTAGTGATACCAGTATTACCAGAAAATGATGGATGTGCATCTAGGCGTTTCTTTCATATTATTGTATCATGTCAAGGTGTGTATTTCTCTAAAGAACAAAAAGTACATCTCACCCTCTGAGTATAACAAGTGCACCACCCTAAAGTGAAATGCCTTAAGCAATGAGTTGTTCTGACATGCTACTTCTAGAGATATAAACAGTTAAGAAGTAATGTTTCCACACTTTTTAGAGATCAGAAAAAATAAGAAGTAATGCAAACAGACCACTCTACAAAGACTGACGAGAAAAGGCATTTGGGGAGCAATATCCAGATCTGAATAAATTACTTATGACTTTTGCACTGAAGTGTATCTCAGTTTGGTTCATTTTTACTGTGCCTTTGTTTCTCTCATGGAACTATCTCTGAGATTCAGAAAGATACTTTCCTTGATCAAGTTAAATGGAGATACTCCAGGTGTGTAATGTAACCCAAAGGTATTTATTGATTAATCTGCAAGAATCTTAAGGCCCAAGCTGCAACTACATAAGAAACCCACTCATAGAAATGACATGTTCAGTGGTAAGAGAGGGTACCCTACAATTGTAGCCAGGTATGTTGCAAAAACAAGATGTGAGCATGCAGGATTTATGCACATGCACACACCCTACATTGCAATGCTATATGAACAGATGGAAGCCACCGTAAATATAAATGTTTTTATTGTTTTAAATAAAGTAAATGGTTGTATAGGAAGGTAGGAAAAGAGGGAAGAGCAAGCAGAGGAACATACAAAAGAACACATGTTAGAGTGGGAGTGTGAGGGGAGAGGAAGAAGGTTACACATTTTCTGGGGGATAAGTCTCTCTTTTTTGTTGTTTAAAAAGTGTACATGGGGAAGAATGTTATGAGAAGACAGTGGCTAAAATTAGGCTGGAGGTATGGAAGTAGGCATGCATGCAGAAATAAGCATAAAGCACATATACCCATGGGGATGTGTTGACATAAGTGGGGGTGGCAATGCAATTATTGCCAGAGGTAGTGCAACTGGTGATGGGGAGGACTGGATAACAAACAGGGGAAGCAAGGTGATATAAAAGGAAAGGAAACACCAGGATATGGGCTAGGGTGGGTATCCTGCTTCTGTTACCATGCTGATGAGCTATAGCCAGAAAGAGATAATTCATCACTGTGACTGCCTTCCTCCACTGTGCCTTGCCTCACGTGATGGTAGTGCTACTGCCAGGCAATGGTGTGACTTTTAGAGCTCATGAGGATCCTCAGGCAGCTGGTGTGAGTATCTAGCAGTTGCTCCACCAACATCCCCACCACTACCACCTCTACCAACTCCCACTGGGTGACAAATTGTGACCCACTGGCAGGGCCAAGAAAAGGAACCTTAGCACTCTACCCTAGTGAGAGATGACCAGATGCCACTGTTGCTGCCCTCATGTTGCTCCCTTTGCTCCTGCCAGGGAAACACACCTAGAGCCAGATGGAGTGCAGGAAGGAGAAGGATAGGGTCAGTGGTGGAGGAGGGGCCAGCACTGTGCCACATGCATGATCATGACACTTCTAAAAATGTTAATGTAAATGGACACAAATAAAACAACAAACTTTAAGCAAAATATAAAAAAAAGAGAGGGAAAGTGGAGAGACAAAAAAAAGGATAAGAAAAAAAATGACATTAGTATTATTACTGTTTCAAATGAGCAGTCAGACTGCTACCTACAGTTGTACTACATAGCCACTAGACATGCTACTAGGCCAGCTCAGATAGTTCTGCAAATGTCCCTACTGTAAGATGTGCAAGTTGGTATGCAGTGTCACTTTGTCCAGAGCCAGGGCTAGATGTGTTGGGGTAGAGGCTACAGAGGTAGGATAGGGGAGGCTAAATGTAATATGCCATGGGGTAGTGGCCATTTAGATATGCCAGAAGGGGCATGTTTGAAGTCATGCCGGGGCACTTGTACAGTGGTAAAACCAATGCAAACCAACAACCCTAAAAGGACACTGAGCTGTGCCACAGCAGAGAAGCAAGCATCCAACAGACACTGCTATCAGCAGGTGCTTTTAAAAAGTTAATTTGTTATGTACCAGGGCACTCAACATGGCTATAGCACAAAAGCCAAGGGTATGCCAAGTGAAGGTGCCACCAACAGAGGCATATGTTAGAGTAATACATGAGAAATTTGTCACAAATGGTCCAACCCTCACCCCACCACACATCCCAAGTCCAGCAATGCCATTTTCTTTCAGCACAGTCATCCACTTTAAACTGGTGACCTTCATAACGGTCCCCAGTTAGGCACTCTCTGTGGTCACTACACAGCAAGTGAAGAAATGTTTTTGCTTTCTTTAGGGCACAGCTTTGGAGCTCTGCTGCCATCTATAGACTTAGAAGCCATGGCCATTAACAATGTCTCAGTCCAGAGAAATGTATTAGTTCTCTTGTTGTCACACATGATGTTGCTAACAAATGATGCACATCTTTGGGCAGCAATATACTGTGACAGATCATGCTGCCACCATTACATTATATAAAAATACGTAGAATGGCTTGATGATGTTAGAATGTGAGCCATTGCATGAAAACATTTTCTAGAGATTGTGGTATCTACATGTGTGTGAGCCATTGCATGAAAACGCTTTCTAGAGATTGTGGCATCTACGTGTACTAATGCTTTTGCTCTATAATGTTTCCACATGCTATACAACTATATTTCCACATATCCCTGCTAGGGTTATTGACCCACCCATGCATGCTCACTGCACTTTGCAGGTAGTCATGTGAAATCACAAGGCTCTTAGTGCAGCATTGCTTAATTGTGTGAAAAGTTTATTGTGTGACTCAGTAACAGACTATTGCTACAAAGCAAACAGTAGAGCACTGACTTAGTTGTATTACATTGATTACTACAAGCAAATTGCTCACAAAAAGAGTGTGGCCATTAGTGCAGAGGATTAGGGTTCCACTCAGTTAATAAGCTGCTGCATGTAACTAAAGGTTCAGGGTTTTATTTCCTCCACCTCCATTTGCCTACTCTGAGTGAGTTACATAACCAGGCAATGTCCATAGTCTTATTCTGAAAAAAGTCCATCTAGATTTATGCTCGACCCTAGTATTTAAATAAGTGAACAGGAATCGGTAATTGTTTCCTTTTTGCTGTACCACTGCAAGTGCTTTACTTGTGAGTTGTTTGATAACATCCCTGACAGTGTGATAATGTGGTAGGTTAAGTTGCTACGTGAGAATAACAATAATGGCACCACAGTGTGCGGAGGACTGTATACAGGGTAGAGTCTAATGCCATGGCAGGTAAATGGAGGCTGTTTGATGTGGAAGGGTCAGTTCTATGATTTGTGTCCTTTTAGACTCTGCAGGTAACATAGTCCTAACTGTGGGCTGAGGACTGTGTGATCCAACCAATGAAGGGTGTTATGCAAGTTTTGGGAGGTGTTCTGCTGTTTGATAATTACACCCACAGTTGTTGCACTAATGCTGAGATCACGGATAGAGTTTATACACCACAGACCTGTATGCTGAAAAATAGGATTACTACTACCGTCACTTAACATGCACAGGTGATGTATGACCAATAATTGACCTCGCCCCATTCAAGTTATCCCCACTCATTCAGTTGTTCCCAGCAGCCCCTTTTTCTTTGAAATCACCAGCTACCCCTAAGAATCTTAGGACATACTGTCATATATTACGGATGTTAAGTAGTATTCCTTTAAGAAGTAAAAGTAGTCATGTGACTCGGAAGGATTCCACACTAGTGAGTAAAGAGTTTGTGAAGATGCAACATCTTGTGCTTGTCTGTACTGCAAGGCACCCATGTTTAAAACTGACATACTTACTAATAAGTCTTTTCCAGTGCAGATATGAGATGACTGGTGGGGGGGGGGGGGTTGGAATAATGGTGTTTACCTCACAAAGTACAGGGTTTGATTCTCACCTTTGAAGGAAATTCGTTAGGCTTAAAATGGCCCACAAAGGCAATTAGCCTAGTACTTATCTATGAACCTATGATGTTCTAATGGTAATCATTTGAAATGGTGGGGCCTGCTACAGCGAGTCCCAAAATACAGAGACCAAATGGCTTAAAGACTGGACGTCTATATGTCAAGTCAAAGATGCCATTTCTTGGAATATTCCCTTTTCTCCAAGGTATGGCAATCTTTGAGTTCATACATATATATATATATATATATATATATATATATATATATATATATATATATATATATATATATGGGTCACCTTCAGATGCCCGAAATCGCATTTCACCGACACGGAATCCGACGGGTCGAAAACACCGACAACGCAGATGACCGACAAGGTGAGAACCCGACGGACTCGGTAAGTGTGCGATAGAGTGAGGGATTTAGTGTTAGGGAGCGGACAGGTAAGTGTGCGATAGTGAGGGACTGTGGGTTTAGGGGTGGGTTAAGTGAGTTAGGGTTAGGGTGCAGGTAGGGTGTGTGTGCGATAGTGAGGGACTGTGGGTTTAGGGGTGGGTTAAGTGAGTTAGGGTTAGGGTGCAGGTAGGGTAAGTGTGTGGTAGTATCGGACCTTAGGGTTAGGGTTTGGGTTAGGGATAGTGGATATGTTATGTAGTGTACTGTGTTGTTTACGTGTAGTGTGTTGGTGTAATGGTATTCGGTGTTTTGCGTTGTCGGTATTTTTTGTTGTTGGTCTTTTGGTGTCGGTGATTTGTGTGTGGGTTTGGCGTTTCGGGCATCTGAAGGTGATCCATATATATATATATATATATATATATATATATATATATATATATATATATATATATATGTCTTAGGGGTGTAGGAGACAAAAAAGAAGTTTTAAGGAGATGAGCAATTTTTGAGATTTGCTCTTCTCCAGGTTTTCAGTCTTTTTTTTTTTTTCAAATTTTTGACACTCGGCATATGAGTACCAACATTTCAACAGAGAGCCTGTTAAAACTGAAAGTTTACTTTAATATAGAATTTTATCCACTGATATGTCTTCCTGCTTTGCTCTATCAGATATATTTCACTATTTGTGCCACAATAGAATGCTCACAGCTGGACATGGCAAAATATTATTTAGAAATCCTATTTTTTTTTCCATTTTACTGATAAAGAGAAGTAGGGGAACTCTTTTATGTTTTCACAGAAATGTATTTCTTGCATTCACTCAAAATAAACATTTTCAGAGGGTTCCTATCAAATGATCAAACAGACAGATTGCCAAAAGTCATATGATTGAAAGTTCAGTCTGTAGAACCATTCTGACCGTGATCGCATTACAGTAGGTACCAGGAAATTTGCCCTTTTCCCCACTGTAGTGCAGTCTTGGAGGTGGTTTAAATAATTAGCAGTGGGTGTGTGGCTCTGTTGAAAACTAAACTGGCTTTGCTCCAAGTCGGACTTTCCCAGTAAACAAATGTTAAATAAATACAAAATAAATAAATAAATAGATTTTAGTGAATTTTCCTCAGTTTTTGGCATGTCAGGATAATCATCCTTCGTTAATGGCACTGAAAGTACAGGTGAACCTGTCAAAAAAACTGAAGGCCCTGGAGTCAATGCTTAAATTGTCTGTAGGCTGCTTCCTTCCTCTTAGGATGGTCAAGTTGATCTTGACTGCTCACTTTCATTCTCCTTCTGAGGCTCCTCCAGTGTCTGAGCTGCTAATCAATCACAGTCATCTGGGGTGCTGTGAGGCCTTTATCTCTCTGTACCAAGGGTCTTTTTAACAGAAGTGCAGTTTATAACCAAACGTGGAGTGTATTAACTGTTGGACTAAAAATTATTTCTATGACACAGTTCTGAGAGAACAGCTCAAATATTTGCAGAGACAACCAAGATATAAAACAGCAATTTAAGACAAAAAAAAAGGAAAGAAAGAAAAACAAAACAGAGGTTTTAAAATTGTTCAGAGAAATTACCTCGTGGACTGAGGGAACATTCAAAAATGTGTTTATTGTTAAGTGCTTCACTGCAAGTACAAACGCACAGAATGCAGACTACTTTGACAGAGGTAGCCCTGCTGTGATATCCCAAAGGGCTATTCTGACTTAAATGAGAGCCTACAATGCTAGAATACTGCCTATGACATCAACCCACATCCTCCATTCAGGCTCCCTATTACACTGAAGGAGAAAGACTGGATAGGAACTTAAACACATAGAATCACATAGTGTGACAGTCAGACCCTATAGAATTGTTCAGTAGTATAGTGACTGTATTTAAGCAAGATATGGTAAGATTTTGTATAGCTCTACAGGATCTCAATAAATAAATGAAATAGATACAGATTTCTGAGACTACCTTTTTGCATTTTGTCAATAAATGTAGTATTTCAACATGCAGGGGCTAATACAATTAAATGACTAGATGGTATACATAGTTTGGGGTACTGCTAGATATGAGTGAATGATCAGATTAATTAAACTGTTAAACAGACTAGTTTATAAGGTCTGAAGCTAATCAGCTAATCAAGATGAATAGTAAATTGGTATTACAACTTGGAAGTACATGAACCCTTCACTTCCTTGGGGACAGTAAATATTTGTCTAAGTTCGTACCATACTTGACAGAAATAACTACTTCTAAGAAAGTTGCTTGAGCATGAGACAGAATGGAGTGGTTAGAGAGAAACTACAAGATTTTCATCACTGAAGAGGCTAGTTATTACTGCAACAGTGCTAAAGTAATGTGATATAGCCTTGTCAGTTTCATTATAAGTGGGTGAAAACCAGAAAGGGCTAGAACAGAGCTTATGCAGGAGGGCAGATCTGTTGCTTATGCATTAAAAACACTAAGAGATGCACAAATCATACATATGCAGATAGAGAAAGAGATGCATGCAAAAGCAATTGGATGTCAGAAATATCATGATTATATATATGGGAGACACATCAAAGTTGAGTCCCCACACAGATCTCCACTGAGTATTTCCAAGAATTTCTACATAAGGCACCAGCTAGACTGTACAGGGCGTTGTTTCTGCTTCAAATGTATCATTTGAAGTTGCAGTAAAAAACAGGAAAATTGACGCATATTGCTGACAAACTGTCTTGATAAATGCAAGGGCATATTTGCTGATAAAAGACTTAAAAAGGCTGTAAATTGTAACTGAAATACATTATAGCAGCCAAGGTGCAGGAGTTACAACTTTATTTACTGAAATTATACTTTTTGACCGGGTTAATCCCACAAGGCTAGTGGCCTCTTTTCAGGGGAAAAAAACAAGGTGGTATTTATACAGTTATAGGAAATTTGTCCAGAGTCCTTCCCCTACTCTTTTGGATGGGTTCTGCGGGATCTTATACATCAGTTCAATGTGTCATCCAAGGTTGGCACACTCAGCAGTGCAGTATACCCCACTGCTGTCTCAGGCAGTTTTTTATCAATAACTCACCACACAGGTGGTCCACCTGTGTTATTCCTACATCCTGAATGTCGGAATATTGAAAACCAGCATTACTGACTGTCCAAACTTGTCCCGTTCTAGACCCATGGTAACACTTGTTCCTGGGTCCAGAATGGTAGGGAGTTTTGGGATTCAGTATTTGTTTCAGGTGTGCCTGTATTCGGTATTCAAACTTCTAGGGAACAATTTCGAGCACTGATACACTTGACCACCTGTGTGTCAGGTTATTGATATGAAACCGTGTCAGACATCCATTTATCTGGTGTGGGAATAGAACCCACAGCCTTCTGCAACAAAGGTAAGTGTGTGTGTTACATGTTGCACCACTGACATTCTATGTGAACTTTCTATGTGAACTGATCCAAAAATGCATCTGTTATGTGAAGTCATTTTGACAGGATGGTCATACAGCATCAAGGCAGCTCATCCAGTAATCAAGCCATAGTGCATATTCAGAGAGGAATTATTCTGTTCAAAGTCATCATTCCGTCTTAGTAAGGGAACTAGATGCTGACGTTTCAAGAATCACATCTAGGAATGTCATATCATAAAGAGAGAGCCAGAAAAGTATAGCACTGGCCTAACATGACAATGCAGATAGAAAAAAAAAACATAACACAAGAAGGAAATCATTGTGGCAAATGTAGAAATTAAAAGTAAAAAGAATTCCTCATAAAATTCCCACACTGCCATTAATAAAACTGGAAAACAACCATTTCAATGAAATTACTTAATTTTCCTACTCTCTGCTGACTATTATTTTAGATATCCAGAGATCACAGCTTAAAGATAGCAGGGAGCATGAGAAGAACTTTAGTAACAATAAAAGTTGTGCACCTTTTTAATAACCATTCCAAACATTTGGCCTTTTTATTTTAATGTAATTGGTTGATTTTTGGATTCAAATGTTTGGATTAGTTAGTAAAAAAGAGGTATGTTTAAATGTTTTTTTTATACCTATTTAGAGCTAAAAGTGAGGTTTTAAATGGTTCTGATGATGTCTATTGCATTAATATAGATGGAAGCCATCAACATTTATTGGTATTAAAATTCTTCTTGTGTTCTTTGCTAGCTGGATGTTTACTTTCTTATTTGTATTTACTTTTATGCTCCAGTGTGAGTTTGCTAGCTCATGTATTCTAAGGCCTCCATGTTCAAACCAGATGTATTTTCTAAAATGCCCCTTCTGTGCAAATGTCACTCGTAGCCTTACAGAGAAAGTCTTATAGAAAAGCAAGTTCTTTTTTTTTTGTTTCAGATGTAATGTACTTTTACCTAGTAGTCTTAATGAAGAACTAGACATATCCAAACTAATTTAAGATTTGAAACCATACAAATATTTATTTACACACACACACACACACACACACACACACACACACACACACACACACACACACACACACACACACACACACACACACAAGCACAAAGTCCATGAAAGCTAGTGTTTTTCTTTATTTTCTTTATTGCTTAAATATGTTGTTGATGCTTATGTGCTCCTAGTTATTAGAATAAATACATTTAGAATGCAGGGTGGTTATTTTAATTTGAGAAAAGCATCTCGTCAAAGCACTAGTCTGCAGTTCACTGCTAGAATAAAATATAGCTGTAAATATTCCATGAACGAATTGATTTGGTGGGTCCGTACCCGTAACTGTAAACTTCAGAAATGAGGTAGTAATAAGATCTGAATTGAAAATTAGTAGCAGTGTTATACATTTTGCTAGGAAAGGTCTTAAATCCATGCAAGTTAATTTATTCATCTTCTACATAGTAACCACTGTATACTTTATTAATGAAAAGCATATGTGTTTTCCATACACCTGTAATGAATTTTAGGAATTACTAATCATCATAACTGTTTTTTTTTTTTTTGTGGTCCTGATCATTTCATTATAGTTTTTTCTACTGATGCCAACTGACCAAAGTCTAATATATTTCATGAAGGTCCTGCATTGGAGCATCACCTGTGTAGAACAGAGGGTAGGCACTGCACAATGACCACTGTGGGGAAGGGACTGTGGGTCTACCCACATGTAGTCAAAGGTAGATTGCTGATGCGTAACTTGCCTCAGTCAGGTTGGTCATCTGTATTTCCTCCTGTTTGCTTTACGTTGATGTATCAGTGTTAATCTTTCTCCAAGAACTTGAAGAAAGAACAGGTAATGTTTTTATGTTATTTCAAATTATTGCTTTTTCTCTTAGTAGCAGTGACTTTGCATTAAATATGGGAGGTGTGTGAGTACAGAGGGCTTGCACCCTGCAAAAACATTTCAATGTGTGTTGATTTGTTTGTACTAAACTGTTGATTATTCAAATATTGTAGGATTGATCATTTATGTACAGGAAAATAAAAACAGTTTTATGTAGTCATGTACATGGTGATGTGTTTCTTTCAGAACAAGGAATTTGAGGAGACATAGTAGGACCTAGGGGCTACAGGCTACTCTAGATGTAATGAGTTTAACAGTGTAATTAGACAGACAATGCCAAATATTGCTACAATGTTTGATAGCTAGGACAGCTTAGGAGACTTCATTAATTTCTGCTAGGCTGGGCGGAGGAGGGCAGGGTATTCCTTTTTAGATTGTTGTGTCTCTTCTATCTCTCACTTTTTCTTGTCCTCCTTCACTCTTTTGATAACTTCCTGAACTTCAGCATTTCACCTGTAACGTTTTATATGGATCTTACTTCCACATCTGGCTTGGCTGCATGTCAGTCCAACAGTCTTCACATGTGAATATATCCATAAAAACTTAAACAGCAAAAAGTCATAGACATTCAAAAGCCATATAGCTGTAGCACTTGATGTCCTTAAGGGGTCATTTGCATATATCCCATGGGCACATATTACGGGAGGTTAAAGGTATCACACAATGAAAACTCCTAAATACATATACATGTATATAAAACACTTAAAACACTTTTGCAGCATATTTTCTTCCAATTTATTAATAGACTGGTTTGCGCGTTTGACTACCTCATTTGATTTTGCTTTTGATTTTTAATAGATACAATTTATTGCTAACTGACCCTGTCTTGGTCTGTCCTTGCCTTAATTATATTTAAAGCTGTAAAACATACCTCTCAAGTGTACCTCATTGTGAGGAATATTCCTTATTTTGATTCTTAAGAAGTCCATGTTCCTCATTGTTTCACATTGTAAAGGTCTGCTGCACTTTCAGTGTTAAGACTTTATTAAATGATATCCATAGTAAATAATAATCACATTAATTCATGAAAGGAACATTTTATAATTATGAAGTAACACATTTCAACCATCCTGTGAGCTTCTTAGCTGAACTTGTTAGTAATCTGCAGTTATGTGTTCCATATTTTGCCCATTTGATCCACATTATGAGAGGTAGCGTTCCAAATTTTGGAGTTGAAGTGCTGAAAAGTTTGGGTGTTGGCGTAATGTTTGAGGTGTTTACTTCACAAACACAAGTTGCAGGGTTTCATTGCCTCCTCTGAGGAAAATTGGCTAGACTAAAAATGGATTACTAGGACAGCAAGCCTAGTACTTATCTATAAGAGCTGTAAAGACAGCTCATTTTAGCCTTGTATATTGTCATCTTAGTATGTTGAATTCAATTTGTTACATTATAATTTTTGTATTATCATTTCAGTTTCTCACCCAGATTCAGTAATTTTTCAGCACATTATGCCAATATCAGCACTAACGTTGCAGATAACAAAGTAATATGTAAATGTGCCACAGTGAACTCAGAATATCTGGGCTCACAAAGGAGTATTTCAGTTGTAATAGTGCACTAAACAATACCTGCAAGTAATCCATGCAAAATTGCTGTCAAAAGGGCAGTCAATGTGTGATGTACCCAAACAAAGTTAAGGAAAGAATCTTACAAATCAAGTGTACTTGCAGTCTTATATACATATCTATAACAGAATCTCTACAGTAAGCTTAAAGACAGCTACGACTATCCCCTTAACTCCATTATATAAAAATATGCTAACTCTCACTTAAGGATTTCAATGGAATCTGTAAATTTTCTAATAAAAAAATGAATACAGGTGAAGGGCAATCACAGCCACATTGCCACAGCTAACATTAGCTAACAATGGGTGCTTGCATGAGAAACACAGGTAACACACACACACACACACACACACACACACACACACACACACACACACACACACACACACACACACACACACACACACACGCACACACACGCACAGACACACACACACGCGCACACGCGAACACATGCACATACACACACACACACAGAGTGAGAGATAGAAAAGAAGATGTGGGGTATGGGTGAAAAAGAGGGACACACAAGAGGAATGATGGAATAGGAAAATCAGAGGGGCATGGGCAATTTTTTTTTTTTTTTGGGAATAGGTCCCATTTTTTTTTTTTTAAAGAATAGACGGTAAAGGTAGGAAAAGAGGAGGAGAAGGCCATCATAGTAGGTATACCCATATTACAAATATCACAACTCATGACAGACAAATGTTGAAATAAACAGAGTTGGCACAGCTACGTTACACAGATGGCACACTGCACAACACAGGCAATGGAAGTTGTCAAATAGGGTGGGGATCCATACTAGCCATCATGAAAAGCAAAAAAAAAAAACATATCCATCTATACATAATCAAGTTATGATATGTTGTAAACTGTGTGTCAGTCATACCCGGATGTGTATGACCAATGGTAGACATGTCTTGTAGGGTAATAAATAAGGATTGTGGTACACATTGAATAAATAAACATATATCCACGTAGTCGGTCAGCAGTGCATGTGTAAGCCAAGCAACATCACAGATAAGCTAATGCAGGTCTATGAATGCTAGATAACTCCAGCAGAAGGCAGAAACAAACCTCTGATCATGCATGTGCCTGTGAAAGGCAAACAACCAGCAAAGCAGCAAAATGGCCATTAAATACTCATGTAGGTGTATACAACCCAAGCAAACATGTAATGGACTGCATATATGTGACACGCATATGTCATGTCAAAAGCAACACACAGGTGTAGGCATATATGTATGACTGTCAGTGGCCTAAATGGAACGTACATGAAAGCAATGTCAATACACATATACACACTAATGACATGTAAGATATGTGCAAAAATGTTCACTACAGCTTAAAAAATATATCAGGTTGTGCACATGAATGTTTACAATGTACACTGGTTAACACACAAGTATAACAAGAACAACTGCAGGAGCGGCCTTAGGTCAACTGGTGCCCTAGGCAAAAGGGCTCCATGGCACCCCCACCACAACACCTGGTGCCCCCATCCTGGTCTACCTACAACAAATAAATACTGGGAAAGCTCACCTGCTAGATCGGCACCCTAGGTGGCTGCCTAGTTGGCCTATGCCTAAGGCCGGCTATGAGAACAAGGATGTATTGCAAGCAGTAACCAGAGACTTGTGTGGAGATGTCCTGCATCCATAAAATGGCCATTAATTTGGCACATGCTCACCATGTCAACAATGTAATACATGACAATCATCAATAATTGCAACAAAGGCAAACATATCTGTAAAATATAATATGGTAATACGAAAGTGGAAGTTAGGTGGACAACCTGGGCCCACAACAGGGAAAAGCAGGACAACAAAGTAAATTTGCACATTGAAAATGTATTTGTACAGCACACAGGATGCTGTTGAAGCTAACCTAAAGTACATTTAAGCAAATGGCAAATGTACATCACATAGGCAGACTGATTGCTGATGTCCACATAAATTGGCTTATATAAATCATATGTTTATATTATTTCATCGGGTTTTTAGAAACTCAAAGTTCATATGGTCAAGACCATATGCTCAAATTTCCAAAAACTCTAAATAAAAAAAAATAAAACAAATCTACATTTTTGCAGGGGGCAAGATCCCATGCATCCCCTATGTAGAGGGGCTGCACCCCCACACCCACTGCAAATTATATATACCAACTCTGAGATCACACTACAGTGGGGAAAAGGGCAAATTCCCAATAAGGTCCAGACAAGATTTCATAGTATAAATAACACTTTAATTCAAAACAAAAAATGTTCAAGCGCTTTTGTTCCCCAAAGGAACAGAACTTCTTCAAAACCATTTTACAAAATAAAACCATTATTTAAAAAGCATTTAAAATCATCATGTGACTTACTCACTCTATATTACCTTAAAGAAACAGTAACATTTCACTGAATAGATCAGAAAATCATTGTTTTGTTCTTTAAAACAGGCAAGATAGATTATATGTTCATTAATACCAGGCAAAGTTGTGGCATTCAGCCTTAGTTGGCTTGTTATTTGGTATAAGTTTATTTTTGCTTTCAGCTACACACTGTTGTTTGGTTCTTGAAAAGAGTAAATTCCCTGATCCCCACTATACACGGATCTACGTAGAACTGCTTCAAAGGGGAATTTACCCTTTTCCCCACTGCAGTGTAATCTGTGAGTTGGTATATATAATTTGCATGGTATGTAGGGTGTGCAGACGGCTTGCCCCCCTGCAAAATGTAGATTTTTTTTTTTATTTGGAGTTTTCGGAAACTCGATCATATGGTCTTGACCATATTAATTTCAAGTTTCCCAAACTCAATAAAGTAATATAAACCCATAAATCACACATACACAGTAATGTGCAATCATGTAACATCAACAGGCATAGGTAAGCAAGCTGAGAATTTCAATCACATATGAATATCCTGTCATGTCAATGTTGACTAAACAATGACAGGTGTATGTCATGCAACCTGTCCATTACTGAGCAGAGAACACTCCTGTGAGTATCATTACAGAACATCAACACTAAGTCAGTGAATGCTCATATGTCAATGGTACAATTGTGTGTTAGTATGGATCCAACTATGTGCACAGACATGTACGGTCATCAGTTAATGTGTACAACTCTTGGCAGAAGATGTGAACTTATGTGAATAAGGAATGGTTATGGAAATGTAACATACAGCAAACATGGTATAATGTTACAGAATAAATTATGCTTACTACAGTGTATAAATTAATGTTACATTGGTGTTTGATGCCGTCAGAAAAGAAGGACTGTCCATAGGTATGACATACCTGTATATGACCCCCACATGGCATCACCATTGCCAACACATAACACACAACACCACATCATGCCAGTGGGACAACATGACAATTGTCATCCAAAACACATGGGAAATGACTTGTCCTTCTGTTGCACATAGATGATATGGTAAAATGCAAATCCAAACCATACCGCAGTGGTAGAGCTGAACTATTGACAATATCTGTTGTTTGGAAGTTTCCCTTAGTAAAACACACATTTACATGTTAATTGTAGCAGCAGTAGCTGCCGGTTAACTGCCACCATATATGGACAGCTGAATGTGGGAGGAAAGTGTCATGCACACATTGAAACATAACTAAATGTCATGCAACGATAACACATAAGCATGGCAGCTACATGGTATACATGTACAACAGTACATATACAGTCCAATTAATTATATGACAATCAGCATGTTGGCAGCATAAAATTGGTGCACATAGACAATACTGACTGACTTGAGAGACCAGGCTGATGGGGATGAGCCTCAGCAGTGATCTCCCAGGCTATCTCCCAGAATGATTTGTGTGTAAGCCATGCCATACCCTGGGAGAAGTTCTCCATCATGCACCTCATCTGTGTTCAAAACACAACATTCACAACCTCCCAGATATCGTCTCTGTTCTGACCCTGGCATCATCTCCTCTGGGATGCAGCAGTCATGATGGCTTGGGCAGGTGCAGGTCCAACTTCCTCCTCCTCATCATCATCATTAGAGGACTCAGACACTGGCTTGGCATCTCCTCGGCAATCATCCACAGGTCCCATGCTCTAGCAAGACAAGACAGAAATGAAACGCAAATGTCTATCACAATGCACATTCCCATGAAGATCATAGATGACTTTAAAATGAAACTGATGTGCACATCTGCAGTTAACATACTTAACATCCCATCTATTTGTCAGTTCTGCAAAGACAAATATGGCACTGAAGATGTAGTAGCATACATCAAAGGTCTTATTTAAAACACAGTTCATTTTGAGTAGTGTAAACATTAACAAGTAGCACGATTATAATCAACACAATTGCTGCTAGTTAATGGCTCCTAATTCATACAACACCTTTCCTACATCATTTTATCTATAGTTATGGACATGTCCAATAACAGATCATGTCAGGGTGAATGTATCCGTCACCTGTGTTGGCAGTTCAGTCAAGGCCAGGCAATGGCATGCATAACACAACTTACCAGTGGGAATCATGACCTCACCTGAACATTTGAATACTGGACAACATGAAGCATGTCAAACACACGCAAAGCAAGCACGTGTAACATGTCCTGACCTTTGAATGGAATCATGCTGCATTAACATAACTTGAGTATGTCAAGTGCAGAGGAGTTTTGCGAAGTACAGTCAGTTACAGTGCTGTGCAGTCAGTGGACACCCATAAAAGAGAACTTACCAAAAACTGTAAGCATGCCTTTTGCCTCTCTGTTATGTGTTATATTAGATCAGAGACAGTATTCTTTAGTTAGATTAGGAAAGCTTAGTTATTAAGATAAAGGTTTTCTAGAATCACGGACTCCTATGGTGCAGTGGTTAGCATTGTCACCTCACAGCAAGAGGCTCTCCGGTTCAATCCTTGGCTGGGGTGCCTTCTGTGCCTTCATGCCCTCCTTGTAGTTATGTGGGGTTCCTCCGGGTGATCTGGTTTCCTCCCACATCCCAAAGACATGCTTTAGGTGGATTGGACACTCTAAATTGGCAATAGGCATGAGTGTGTGTGTGTGTGCCTTCTGTGGAAGGTTGGGCGCCAGGCTGGCAACTTGAAACCATAAAAAACTCCACTGCCAATCATGAGCAGACAGGTGATCTGCTGTCACAAACCCTAACAGGGAAAAGCCAAAAGAAGAAGAATGGAGTCCTACCCTACAGTTTAATTTTGCATTTCTGGTAAATGAAATCTGGTGTTTATTGAAAGCTACTAATTTACATTCT
Organism: Protopterus annectens; assembly: GCF_019279795.1. NCBI lineage: Eukaryota > Metazoa > Chordata > Ceratodontiformes > Protopteridae > Protopterus > Protopterus annectens. The sequence goes on along the minus strand of NC_056735.1, from coordinate 1,341,270,064 downwards.
TGTAATCATTTTACTTATTATTAAATGTTTTTCATTACTTTACATTTTGGCTGAAAATCAGTGTTTTTCTTTAGAGATTAGAGAGTGCTTCTACTATTTTGATACTCCCCAGGTCACCTCAAAGGCCTGGTTGCTTATGGTCATAGCTATCGTTTAGTTTGATGTTTAATTTTCATAATTGGACACCTCTTTAGAAGGGCATGAAGATACTCTGATTGGTGGCAGCATTACCACATTATTTTGGGGAAGGGACACAGCTGTAAATCTGTATCAGGTTTCCCAGATGTGTTTGTATGTGTGAGATTTAAATTTACTTTGAGTATCAGTATATTAGCGGTCTTAAACTGGGACACTTTGCTCTGAAGTATATAATAAGAAAATACATTTGGGTGGACAGAGGTATACATATAGTCCAGTCCCAGGAAAATAGAGTGTGTTCCTGTTGTGCTCTTAGAGGAAAATTGTGAAATATTATTTTTGTTAAAGTGACAGTTCTATATTGGAGTTAGTAATGAGGACTGAAGCTCCTTAGTTACTAACCCAGGATAGTAAGGGACATCACATTAAATTGGTGGCAGTCTGGTAAGATATAGCTGGACGTCTCATTTAATTGGTGGCAGTCACAATAACATTATTATTGGAACCTGCACTATTAAATAATGTTGCCTGGCTCAGTAAACTGTTCATATGAGTGAATGGCAGTGTGTCATTAATGCCTTTCTTTTTCCCTTGCATGTCTTCCCTGAGCAGATATATCTGTATTGGATATAATGTATAGTCTTTGCATGTAATGAGTCATATGAACAGCCCCCAAGTGACATTGTTAACATGAAGACATTTTTGAGATGACTATATTGTGAAAACTAAGCAAGCCATATGACGAATATCTGAACAAGGCAGCATGGTAATTGGCTGAACCACATCAACATAAGGAAAGCAACAGTAGCAAATACTTATAGTAGTATAATACTCTGCTACACTAATAATACAATATCCATAATTACTTATAATGTTTAATCATCATGGCTTGTGACACATAAGAATCTTCTATATGTTGTAGTAACAATATTGTATGTGTACAACAGTATACATTACCTACCTATCTACAATTAGTTGTAATCAGTAACCTGCAAAATGCAAACATCCTGATAATGTCTGCTGATTATGAAGTGTTGTAAAGAAATGCCTACTTGCACAACTATGCTATAATAAAAACACCCAAGCTGTTGTAGGCAGATGCAATATCAATGTTGAACTGAAGGGCATGCCACAGTCTACAAATGAAAGCATGAATACTAAGATAGGAGACACCCATTCACTCTGCGAAAAGGCAGGTTATGGATACCAGATCAGTCACTAAGAAACACATCCAGACATGCAAATGAGCCAAAATATGCATTATAAGCAGCTGTCAAAAGACTACAAACTTGTATGCAAAATATCCACATGAAAATATGTGTGATAGCTACACAAACCTGGGTGTCATTTACGTTTTGGCCTACATTTAAAAATGCTGTTTGCAGAAAACATGGATTGATGCTAAATGATATTTCAGCATATATGGTTTGAATCAGATTGCTAAGCACAGGTATAGTATGATTATTGCACTTACCTTACTGATGCATGATGGGTATTCAGGCATTCTAAGCAATATACATGGTAATGTAAAAAATACCAGACTGAAGCAAGAATCAGATGCATTTAATTTAACAAAACAGAAAAATTAAGCAACATGCCTCTCCCTCCTCTGCCCCTCAAGTCTGTGCATCTGCTTAATGCACAGGGTTCGGTTCCAGATCTGGTCTTCATCACCTGAAAAAAGAAAATAACAGCTCTGAATAATGTAGTTCTCAAATAACAGAGCTATACATTGCTCAGATCAGGCTCCAAAAAATTTAAAACATCAGATAATCAACCTCCACATTTTGCAATGTTACACAGGTTTTTTATATCTTTGAACACAGACTGGAGGACATGAAATTCAAACCTGCAGTTCTATTTTATATCCAAACTCTAACTTTGATATCTACCTGCCTAGCTAATATACCTTGATTCAGTGTATGTGTTGTGAATACAGTGAAAATACATGACGTTATGACACCACCTGGAATGGGGATGAGCTATTAATATGGATCATGGCTTAGGATTTAAAAAAAAATGAACACCTGCTGGGTATATAGGTAAATGCTTAGAAATAACAAACTCATGTCAGCACTGTGGTCACAGCCATTAACAGCAATGGAAAATGTTCATTCTTCAGACAGTGGGACAGTGTCATGCATCACAGAGCTTTTGTTAACACAGACATAAAAGGTGTTGTACATCAGGCACACAGTAAGGTATGTGGGCGGACTACATTGGAAAACAGACGTACAGCTCAACGTTCTGAATTATATATATATTATAAACATTAATAAATAAAATAGCACAGGAATAGAGCCCATATTTATATGGAGAGCAATCACCACAATTTCTTAATTATCCAGATGAGCTAATTGTCAGAACAGCTACTTAAGGATTATAAAAAACATGTATCTGATTTGGAACACAACTCTATCTCTAAATTCTGTAAGAATGCTCAGCTACATGTAGGATTGTGACACTTACTGTAGGGATCCAGTTGCTGTCTTTGCACCTCGGTGACCCTCCAGTGAACTCCTCTGTGTCACTCTGATGCACCTCATTGTAGTGGTGACAAACTTGCACTCCAGTCTGGTAGATCTCAGTACATTATCGGTGATCCCTCACAATCCGATTCCAAATGTCAATCATCGTGAAGTTTCTTAGACTGGCTCTCATCTGATGCTCCACTCCAATATAAATGTTCAGCATTTGTGTGCTCTCCTCTTTAGTCCATTTGGGTGCCTGGACATATTGCAGCCTCCTTGAAGTAACCATCTTAATACTCATATAGAAAATGTAGCATAAATGGAAAAATGCTGACTGAGGTCACACTCAGTTCACAGGTGGCAATGGTCTGATCTGAAAAATGTATCAAAGTCAATATTTAAAAGTGCAGTTATGTCATGTTATCAGATCATTGTAAAGCAATGGGCATGTGCTACACATTTTCCTGTTTAATGATACCTACTAAGTACTTGTGCAGAAAAACTACCTACTGTGCTGAGCTATTGGTTAATGCATGGAATTTCAAGAAGTTACATGGAGGTGTCCAAATGGCAGTCCAAAACCTGGAATTTTAATCAACCTCATTAACTATGTAGGGTGCAAATGGTACTTAAAGATGAGTGCACATTAGATGTTCCCACTTTCAGTGATGCCTGAGTCATAGGTAGCTGATAAGATAAATTGTCCATGACAGGGTGAGTATAGTGTAAATCAATGTATATTGCTGTTGCGTACAGATTCATGTATTGTCATTTTTGAGTTACAACAGCAAATTTGGACCATGCATACAGATTGACACAAGGTGATGATGATGAATGTAAGTGTAATGGCATGTATTCATACAACTGCAGTACAGACACGTGTTTAATGTTGTCTGCATTAATATTTACAGGTCCATCTACTTATGGACAACACCAGGGAAGGGCAGGTCTTACTGTGACCACTACCTGTTATTTCCTCAGCATAATGTCATGTTACTCCTGTTTACTATCATATTGATATTCCATAACATTGTACACTACAGGTACATCCAGTGGGGGCACAAGCTATGCAGATGCAAGTACAGACAGACCACGCAAGTTACCACAATAGGTTCATAGTTTGCAGCAATGTGTAGCAGACCTGTGATACATGACATTAATGTCACTGTTTTTCAGCACAGTGACATCTGGTCAACAGTTGCAATATCTGGCACGTGAGTATCTGCAGCCCCTGTCACTATGTTATATATGTCATGCTGTCAGTATTCTGTTGCCTGCATACAAGACAGTACTTTCTTTTCTCTATACTTTCTAACTGAAGGATCCACAGTACAACACACAAACTCACAACTATTATCTATCTTTCATACATCTCATTGCTGTTACGTCTGTTGTTGTCCTCCATCGGTACTGTGTCTTTCTACCCATTCCTAGGCTAGACTGCATCATTATCAAGTGCACAAACAAGTGGTATGTCTGTGCAAAACCTGCTGTATATTTTAATGCTGTTTGAATGGTCCATGCTGGCAATGGTGTGATTAATAATGCTGATATTTTTCCATGCAATAATTAAAGTGCATCCTTCTTCTACTGCACTGTCTTCCCAGGAGGACTTCTCAGATGTGTGTTATTTTTTTGTAATCATCACATATGTTATGTATGTTAGCTGTGTAACCTAATTGTCAGCTCCCTGTTATGTAGATTCCATGACCCTTATACAGACAAGACCTCATGGTAAGTCAGTATTATCTCTAATATCACAGTGAGATATATGTGTTATATGTCTTTAATGATATTCAGCATGTGATGTAAGCATGTTGTCCTGATCTGTGTCATCTGTCTCTTTTTTTAACACAACTATCTGTATCATCCATTGACCCACCCAGAGATTATGATGTGGGATCTGAAGTGTCTCAGTATGGTAGCATGGCTCTGGCACACTTGACAGTTACATGATGATGCAGATCAGTCAAGATGGTGACAGTCATGTGGATGCAGGTGTAGCCTCAGTTGTGGAAGGAAACCTCTCCAGCCATTCTGACAATGACAGGACATCAAGATGGCAGATAGGATGTGGCCAGTGAACAACAGACCTAAGTTGAGACTGCTGCTGCTGATGTAGACAGTTCCCCACAACACATTGATGCCTAGCCATTGCAGTAAATGTAGGTGTGCAGATGGTGTAAACGGGCAGGTTTCAGAGGGTGTCTGCATACTCCTACAGGCAAATGAATGTTCCCAGCAATGTCATGGATCTGACATCTTGGCACGTGCCTGTGTGACAGACCGTGTTGCACATCAGCTGGGTGTGCTGCATGAAGGATGGGAGCACAGACACTGTGAGGTAATGGCATCATTGGCTGCTCAGAATGAAATTATGTCATTTGTGGTATGGTCTGTAGAATCCCTGGTCACTACAGTACTACAGCAGTGATGTAGAACAAGCAGGGTTCTGCATGCTCTAGCTGTTCTTAACCGATTGCCACATGAGAAATACAGTCCCCCTATCAGCAGAACCAACCTTGCCCCTGGGCATCAGTGTCTATGCTCAAATGTGCCCAGAGTTACACTGCTGGTCCATCTGCTGGGGGCCTGTCAATCAACATCAGACAGTCAAATCACAGTCATGCTTCTTTACCTCCTCATGATGGTGTCACCCCCCTCAGTCAGATCTGTGGAACAACCTGGGCCAAGTGTTTCCATATGTGGTAGGGACAGAGCAGACTGTGGTGTGAGCCATCAGTGTGGGCTCCCTAGATTACAAACAGACATTGGATTGACTCTGTCTATTAGTGTCATTCTCACCCAGTGGCAATGATGATTACTGTGCAGAAGACTGGCAATGTTATCTGTCTGTGTTTGTTGACATGTCTGATGGTACGTGAGTCCAATAGTTTAATAAACATAGCTGACTCCATTTATTACATGATTTTATCCACACTTTACAATGATGTATTTTGCATATGATATTTAAAGTTCTGCATTATGTCCTGCATTGTTTACTTGTTTGCAACTTATAACAGTGGAGAGATAGGAATGTGTTGTAATGATGTGTAATGATCTCTGTTATAACAGATTTGCATATGTTCATAATGATATACATTCTGATTATGGTGTTATGTCTGATACTCAGTGTGTACATTTAGTGGCTAATTGCCATTAGATGGAATATGTGCTGCTGTACAGCAATATTTAGTCTGTGTGCTCATATATGTGTGACTTGTCATGACTCAAAGTTGTGGGTCAGTAGCTGCCCTGTTACCTGTGCCTGCATCTGTGGTTGCACCTTATGTTGCCTATGCCTGTGTCACCTGCCACCTATGTCCTTCTGTTTCTACACTGATACCTGTGGGATATCATCTTCAGACATCTGGGGTTCTTGGGGTAGTTCACCTACACCTGCAACTGGAAGCCCTCCATGTGCGCTAGTTAGCATGTTGTGCAGTATGGTGCACACATTTATCATCTGTGCTGCCTTCTCAGGTGTGGATTGCAGTGTGCTTCTGGATATATCCAGACTTCTGAACCTGGCTTTCAATACAGCAAACACATGCTCTGTGGTGTTTCACATTGTTGTTGTTGTGTGCGCTCTATTATAGGCCTCCTGTACAGGGCTGGATGGATCACAGTACATGATCATTAGCCACAGCTCAAGTGGATAACCACAGTCACCTGTTTTGTGGAGTAAACTCATATGTTGTTAGCATGGACATTGTTGGGAGGGGTATCCCTATCTTATATCCTAGCTGTGTTCCTGTACTTACCCAGTAGTATTCCCTCAGCTATTTCACCTTGCTAGAATGCAGCCATCAGTCCACTTTTCCCCCATATGGTACCATCATGGATACTTTCAGTGTGTGTTGCCATGATGTCTGTTATGCTGCCATCTGTTGCACACACAACCTAGCAGTTCAGGGATGGCAAGCTCTTTCTGTATATGTATGGGTCTGTTTCAGGATGAAGTGGTGTCCTGATAAGTATCTGTGAGCAATCTGTTGCACTCATCCCTCCCAACCATACCGAATTATTCAGTTTTTACCGAGTTTTGGGGACCAAATGAAGGGGTGCCATGATTCCCGATTTTTTTTTTTAATTTTTCAATTTTTGTGCTGTTTGAATTGATGTCATCATGTGCACAATGACATCAGCTCTGTCAGGTCTACCAGCCAGTCAGAAATGAGCTTAAGGTGCTCACATCATGGACACATTTCCGGCTGGCCTGGCTGCTCAAATGTAAGCAGGAATGGCTGGATTATCAGCAGCACTTTATTACGTTCAGAACATCAGCAGCAGTCTTGCAATTGATTCTTTATGGGGGAACAAGGAATCTGGCCAGAAAGAAGACTCGGCAAGTAAGGCAATGGTGTGTGTGTGCATTTCATTTCCTCTTGAAGTCAAACACATCACTCCCTGTAACCTACATATTGTAAAAGCACATAGCCGATCGCATCACACATTGCAAAGCATCTTAACTTGTGTAATCCAAATACCTTTAAGCAGTAAGAAAGTCCTCAAAAGTTTAAAATACTTGTAGTATTTCACAGTTCAGTGCACTAAAGACTAAACACTTCTAAGAACAGACTATTTCTGTGCACCCAACTCTTACATAAAACTTAACTAGAAATGGATTCATCGTTTGTGTTCTGGAAGTGTTTTATGGACCTATGCACCTTTTTGGTTAGGAGCAAGTCAGAAGATGCACTAAGAATATGCAATTGTTGCAACAATGAATCACTAAAGTGTGCTACACAAGCTGAGGCACTTATATCCCTTGGACATTGCTTGCCTTAAATGCATAGGCTGAAAGACAGCAGTTCTTTACCTGTAAGTATGCACATTTTCACTCTTCTGTATATCTTACAACTTAGCAGGTGTGGGGGAGCAGGCTGTATACAGCTGGTCTCCTTTTAATTTATATTTTACTATCATGCACTCAGTTCCAGACAACTTCATGAAGTGTTGCACAATATTCGACATCCCGCTGAGTCAAGTTTTATAGCTTCATCATCACTTGCAATCTCTCACAAACTTAATTTCTTTCATTTGTTAAGATCACATAACCTAGGAAATGTGTGTGTGCTAGCATTGCGTAAATAAATAGGATTTTAAAAATTACAGTCAGTTGCTTTCTCTCTTCTGCAGTCACCAAGGTAGTGGAAAGTTTAAGCTTGTGGATATTGCAAATGACTCTATATGAGTGGTGTTCATGCTGGGAAATGTGAATGATGAATGAAAAGCCACAACAAAAACTTCCCAGAATGAAGGTGCAGTAATAAAACAAATCAGCAAACTTCATCAAAATGACTGGCACCAAAGTATTTAATCTTCTTCTTTCAGCTTTTTCCCAGTTAAGGGTTACCACAGCGGATCACCTGTCTGCTCATGATTAGCAGTTGAGTTTTACATTTTTGGGTTGTAAGCCCAGCGCCCAACCTTCCACAGAAGGCACACACATGCACACACTCACACCTAGGGCCAACTTAGAGTGTCCAATCCACCTACAGCATGTCTTTGCAAGGAAACCAGAGCAAACCCATGTGACCACAGGGAGGACATGCAGACTCCACACAGAAGGCACTCCAGCTGAGGATCGATCCAGAGAACCTTCTCCTGTGAGGTGACAACGCTAACCACTGCACCACTCTGGCTGCCCTAGCAGCAAAATATTTAATAAGAACAGTAAATAAAGTTGCAAAGCTTTCAGGTATCCAGTATCCTTCTTCAGTGCTTATCACTGAAGAAGGGTACTAGATACCTGAAAGCTTTGCTACTTTATTTACTGTTCTTATTATTAAATATTTTGCTGCTCTACGTTGGTGCCAGTCATTTTGTTGATGTTTGATGATGAATGAAAGGCAAGTAGTATCTTGTAGTTAGCTGTCTACCGACGCAGATTAAGAGGTGCTGCAGAATGTCTCTATCCATTGCCAGTGCTTTGCCTGCTTGCGTAATACATGTGCAAGAATTTCGATAAATAGAAGGCGAAGGCTGTTTTTAGGGAACTACTAGAGATCAGCACTGCTTTGCATTAAACTGGTAAGAGAGCGTGCTATTCTGCAAAATATGCGCCAGTCACGTCAACACATTGCTGATAAAAATGTGCGTATATGTTGAAAAGATTTCAGGTTTCCTTATAAGGTCCACTTAAAGTTTATAACAACTATTTTGTACTACCATCTGGTTGTAACATAAGAATTTTATTGAACTGGTAGTTCTCTATATTAAATAAGGTGGAGAAAAAATACAAGCCAAGGTAGACTAAGCAAAGTTCAGTCTTGTTCGCTTGGTATAATGCCTGGACTGCATTCTGTCACAGTCCTGCATTTTCTTTTGAGCACTAAATCTATTAGAGTCAATTTTGCAATGTAATAATACAAACAGCAAATGTTATTTACTTTTTACATACCTTAAGGAGTCAATGTACAGTGGCATTTTTTGACATCAGTGAATGCCCCACACACTAAGTTATAACTATATAGGTAACTGTAAGAATGAAATTTTATAAGGTACGCAAAACATGCCAAGACTATTTGATATTAAACTGCATACCAAAGATTATTTTAACAAGCTAATGTCAGCCCAGAAGACCGTTATTTATTGATGTATTTATTTATAATTAGCAACATAAGTTCATTAATACACTAAGGACTGTATACTCATCCTCAGAAGATATATATCTTGTAAGCATCACTGTTATCACAAAGGAGTTAGACCTTTAAAGGTGCAGAGACACTAAATCAGCTTACTTGTGGTGGTGGTGATGGCACACAAGCAGGGGTGTGTGGGGGTGTGCGCACGAAAATGCCCCCAGTGTAATACACCTGGTGGCTAGAGGTACTCAGGCTCAATCCCTGTACCTTGGGTACAAGGTAAAAAGAGCCTAATGGCCCTAGCCACCACCACTTGTGAATTTATGCCGTATTTTTTATCTGTTCCTCATAAAATCTGTGGCTTTCAGGATTTTTGTGACAAATCACTGAAGGACTGAATTCATTAAATAATGACAGACTGTTAGAAAAATGTGTATTTGAATACATGAGAAATGCTAGTTTAAAAGCAAAGTAGTATGTAATGCATTTTATTCTATTAATCATATAGTAGTAAAATTAATTCATCTCTAAATGTGAAGTAGTTTTGAAACTGCAGTGTGGCTTGAAGCAAGGCTGATCTCTGACCCTGGCAGAATGCTAGCTTAGCAAGTTTTAATGTTTATGCTTTTCACAAGTGATTATCTGCTGGGTCAGGAAATTAAATGAGTGAAATAATGAAATCTTATGCTCATTCCTGTTGGAATGATCTGGCCTTGTATGTGTGTTACTCAGATAGCACGCAGCTGTGTGAGAAAGTGTAACAGAACAAAGACATGCATTAAAAGACTGAAGCTGCTATTGTATTCGAACTGATATGAAACCTTGAATAAGTAACTTTACAGAAAGACATTATGACTGACCAGCTGGATAGCAAGGCTGTATTGTATCTAAATGAAAAGTTTTTTTTATTTGTACAGCATCAGCAGACTTAATGAATGTAGAATTGTAAGCTAAAGTGATGTAGATGCCCTATGACATATCATGTCAGTAAGGTGGGCATAGCTAAATGTTAAACCTATATAAAATTGTGTGCTTCCTGTTTCATGTCAGACAAAATTCTGTACTTGTACGTTTTTTGCCTCCTGGTGTACACTAGTAAACTTTTGAATCTGAACCTCCTGTGTATTGAATTCTTAATTTTATTTAACACAGACATTTGAATTTCAGACTTATAAATGGTAACACAAAACATTTTATTCTAGCAATTTTCTAAGTTTATAAGTTCAGTATTTGAAATTTGTCCTTATTTTGGGGCTGTATTCCCCCATTATTGGCTTTGACCAGGTTTTTTGTGCTAAGAGGTTGAGAACTATGGTGAGAAATGAGAACTGAATTCACTAAATGATAGCCATTTAAGTTTCAGTGTTACTATTTTTCAAGAAACAAACTGATTTGGCATACTGGTATGTTGCTCTAACTGTAGTGCACATGGTCCTGGGTTCAAGACTTACCAGTGAAATGCATGGTGGTAACACAGCATTTTATTCTAGCAACTTTCCAAAATTATACAAGCAATGTTTAAAATGTGTCCCTGGGTTTTGGCCTTTTGTCCCCCACACCCAAAAAAATCTTAAATTGAAAATAAGTGCAAGAAGCTGTGCAAGATGCCTATGGTTTACACTACTGTCATTCTATTTTTATATATATATTGTGTGTTTGGAAGTAGACTTTTATGGTGGAAATGTTCTGAATTGGGCAGTTTTGTCATTATTGGTTCATGCATTTTGTTTCATTGCCTACTGGAAAAATGTTCAAACAATAATTTTAAAATGTGGTCTGTCTAACAAGTGTGCTATATTATACAAGGAATATAACTTAATAAACTCAGGAAGGTGTATCAAAGAAACATGTATGATTCTTGTTTTGTGTGCAAGGGGCCAATGATTTGAAAACAGCCCAAAGGTATTCTTTATCCACCACAGGCCAGATGCATTTTCTTTGGATGTGGTGTGGGTTTCAATGCTGTTTTAATGAATGTGAGTTTCAAGGGCAGTGAAGTTTTAATGCCAATTCTATTTTCATTGTGAGACAGTACTTCTTTGTTTAGCAGATGTCGATTAGTGTTTGTGCATTATGCTGTAAAGTGTAAAAGTAAAATCCAAATAATCATTGTAGAAGTAAAGCAGTATGCACACATTAGTTGGTAAATGGGGTGAAATAGCCAGGTAATGGGACATTGGAATGGCTGCAGGGGGACCCTGGTGCCATATTTTGGTTGTCTGTTCTTCAGTTTGTGTTTCAAAGTTGGTATCCCACAATCCCGTTGGAGTGGGTGGGGTTGCATAATTATGTATGCAAATTTTATGTTAAACAGCACGCCGATTTGTACCAATTTTTCATGGGCCTTGTCCAGATTTTTGATGTTTCCAGGTTGAGAGCTATGATTGCACTGAGTACATAGGAGAAGTTTGCAATCTAAAACTTGTGCATTACAGTTCTCCACTCCATGGGGTGGATGGAAAATGGATATAATCGTCTACATCGCTACACATTGCTACCAGGTATTTTAACAGGGTATGGTTGACAGCCTTCTGTGACACTCCCAAAACATTCTCCACATGTGTTTGAAATGACCCAGGAGTAAGTATACCCAGCCAGTTTGCTACCCATCTGGTAACATATGGATTGATGCCTAGTTGAGAGAGTTTATCTATTATACCTAAGTGGGGAATAGTACTAAAGACCTTGGCCAGGTCATGGTAGGTGGTGTGCACTGCCTTCCCTTCATCTATGACCTTGGTGAGTGTCTCAAAGAAGTTGACCAAATTTAACAGGCATGACCACCTTTTGACAAAACCAAACTGTGTGGGATCAAGTACCTGGAGGTTGACAATGTCCTTGTTAATGAGGTCCATGATAATCCACTATATGGCCTTGCAGATCAGGCTAGTTAGGCTAATGGGTCTATAATTTCCTGAATCAATGGATGGTCCACCTCTGTGCAAAGCGATGACAGTAGCTCTCCTCCACTCAGCTGGGACAAAGCTGGTACTCAGGCATTGGTTGAATAGAGTGCTTAATGGTGCTGAAAGTTCCTGCTTGGGTTCATGTAGGATGCAGCCTGGGATGATATTGGGTCCCATGGAGACTGTATTTTTTGCCTTTGAGAAGGCAGTGATGACTTGCTCCCTAGAAATAATGGGAGGGGGGCAGATACTGGGGATGTCCTGTATTACTAATGGGGGGGGGACAGAGGAGTGAAGTTTTCACTGAACCCGTCTGCCAGCAGGTTGGCTATATCTACAGGGTTTGTATATGTGTTGTTCTTGACCACCAGTTCTGAGCAAATCTGGGTGCTTCCCTTGCAGATTACGGACATATGTGAAGAAAGCCTTATGGCTGTCTTTAGTAGATGTGGCCAGTTTGGACACAAAGTTTGCTTTGGAGGATTTCACTAGTGCGGTTATTTGCTTGTTCAGGCTAAGGAGAGATTGCTTCCAATTAGACATCTGCTCCTTCTTGGTCCTGGACAGCAATTTGTTCCTTTTATTAGAAAGTTTATTTATTGTAGATGTCCACCAGACAGGTTTACTCTTTCTTGAGGAGGATTATTTTGTCCTGTCTGGTATTCCTGATTCTATGCAGCTATATAAATGCTCATATAGTACTTTGGTGTATGTTTGGGCATATGTGCCAGTTTCTGTGGAGGGGAGGGGGCTGTGAAACTGTTTATACCTTCCCTCAGGAGGTTGTAATCAGCTTTGGAGAAGATTTTTTGTTTGACCATAGCTGGGAGGGGGGTTGGGGGAGATGGCGACTTAGAAAGTGACTGCTTTGTGGTTGGATCTTACCAGGGATGACAACACTGTAGGGATGCTGCAGTGGTTACTCATGTTGGTTTAGACCAAGTCCAATATATTTTCACCTCATGTGGGGGTGTCATCGAACTGGTCCAAGGCATTTGCATTGACGAGATCAAGGAATCTCTGGGCATTTGTATTTTGGCATGAGTATTTCTTCAAATCTATGGTTGGATAGTTAAAGTTGCCCAGGATCAGGGTAAAAGGTTGCATCCTGATAGATTTGAAGAGGTCCAGATAGGTGGAGTGGGCATCTTGAGTCAGATTTGGAGGCCTGTAGCTAGCTATTATAAGAAAAGAAACATGTATTTTACACACACACACACACACACACACACACATATATATATATATATATATATATATATATATATATATATATGGTTCTACCTGAGTTTGTCGACGTACCACATAATTGACACTGACTTACCCGACACGAGAACACCGACAATCCACATCACCAACAGCTGACATAACCGACTACGAAAACGCCGACATCCATGTGCTAATAGCGCCTCTCGCTCCTACCATGTTCCAGGTAATGTAAATAGTTGTCTGTCATCAGCATAAATCATACAGTATACTCACAGGAAAATAACACTATGCTGATGACAGACAACTAAACTAAACTGAACTAAAAAACCTTTTTTGGTCATTGCATAGACATCTTTTGTTATGGTTATAACAATTGCAACTGAACAAGCCTGATGAATTGAGGTCACAGAGATTGATTATGCTGTTTAAAGATGATTACGATGACAAAGATGCACACTTTTGACAGTTTTTTTCAACTAATGGATCAAATAATTTTTTAAAGTGATTTGTAGTAAGTATACATATTTTACTGAGAATTGATTATATTTTGTCTTGTGACTGTGGGATGTTTGGAAGCTAAAGCATACAGGATGCGCAAATTTTTTATGCGTTCATGTTGCTTTAAATGTTTTTAGTATTGGCGCCAAAATTGTTATTTAAATTCTAACAGTTGGTTTTAGAGATGTTCTGATGAAGCCCGTATTATAGCGGGTGAAAGCGCTTAACTATGTCTGTCAATAAATCGAAGTTTTTAAGATAAACAAGGGTCAATATATCTCTATATCTTAGCAGTACTGTTTTTGGCCAGTAATTGGTTTCATTAAGGTGAATTTAGCATCCCGAGAGCCCGTGGACACAGCGTTCTCTGTTTTTTGTGTTTACAATTTTGCATTGGGATCGCCGTGCAGTGTGGAACCCAGGATTTGCTGTTTTCCTCACTGCAGTGCAATCAAGGTGTTCATATATTTAAGTTGTAGGGGGTGTGGGGACCCCCTGCAAAAATGTAAAAGTAAGTTGTTATGTGTTTTTATTCCTTTTTCGGCAATTCAAATCTTTGGCGATATGGTCTTGGCCATATCGTTTTTGGAGATTTGAACTGTCGGTGAAGTGATAGTGATCTATATATATATATATATATATATATATATATATATATATATATATATATATATATATATTATTTGAATTATTTGATTTAAAATAGTTTCTTTGTGTAATGTTTCAAACTTGATGAAGTATATGCAATTGCTGTTGAATGAAGTATTTTGCATCCATAATATAAGTTATGTAAGTATTTAATGTCTACACATGAAAACACAGACATTTAGATGCACTGATAGTCTTACAAATATATATAGAAAAGCACATTCAGAAATCTAGACAGACACACACACACACACACACACACACACACACACACACACACACACACACACACACACACACTCACAATTACAACCACTTTATCAGTGCACATAACCTTAGATGTGCTATGTTAAAAAAAAAACATAAAATTCAAGTCATTGCAGCTAGCTCTCCCCTCACACCAGACTTACTGTATCTAATTTAGCACAATGCTGTTTTGCTAATTATTCACTAAATTACTAAAAATTAAAGTCAGTCAGTACGGACGGATTGTTGCAGTCGGCATGCTCTCTCTCTTTCTTTCTCTCACTCTCATTTGCAGAAACGCACACACATGCTGGCAAATAAACACACACACACACACACACACACACACACACACACACACACACACACACACACACACACACACACACACACACACACACACACACAAACACACTCAGAAACATAAAACACACATGCTTTTCTTCTTTTTGTTAACGTCCTTTTTCTGTTACTTTTACGTTTGCTAAACAGCAATGTGCTGTTAACTGAGTATAAGAAATGGCGGCTGTTAGCTTTTTTTACAGTCCAAGCTTCACGGTAGCTTAACATGCTGCTATGAAGAGGTGGACTTGTTTTTGAGCCACCATTAACTGTACATTAACATCCTGCTGGAGAACCCATTCTCTAACTCACCCAGACTTAAAACGTCCATGGCGTCCAGAACTTTTTTTTGGGGTCAGGCTTCTTTAACTAAGTGATTTACCAGCTAATAATAGGCAGTATTAGAAAGGGCAAGGGATTATTAACAAAATGACACTAAGACTGTTAATCTAGGATAGCCTTCAGTGGAAAATTAATCTTTATTTATCAATTATTACTCATATTTTCAAATTTATGTTCATATTTTTATAACAGAGAGGCCTACACATTATTTAGGTGTATGGAGTGAAACACCAGTGGGCAATTCATTGTCAATGCTGGTTTATATCACTGTACTGGAAATATTGCTAGTTAGTGGCTATTCATTACAAAAATATGCAATATTTCCATATGTACCTAAAACTTCAAAACCTGGGTGATTTAAAACTGTTGCATGACATTAAGTGAAACCCTAGATGTTGAATAAAATTGTCTTTGATACCTACACTGTAGCTTGCACACCTTCAGAAATATCCAGTATTATTTGGATTTCCTAATTATACAATTAAGCTTATGTTTCATATTTCTGTAAATATCTTAATAAACATGCACTCATAGAGGAATTTCTTGTAGTCATATGAAAGCTCATGTCTGGTTAATAAAGATGCTGTAACAATATACGTCTAGACTGTACAGTTTTCAAGATATGACAATTTATTTGTGAAGGTTTATAAAAGTATAATTTGGGGTTTGTGTGTCTTATAATATATTACAGTATTTATGGAAAATACAATGTGTGCACATCACTGTAAAGAATACATCATACTGATAACATTGGTATTTGTGTAGTTTTAATAGCTTTTATTGTTAACAAAATATTTACATTTGTATATCTTATGCTTTTTGAGTTTATTTTTCAGAAAATGTTCTGGAATGCAAGGATGTGTGCAGGCTGCTAAAGGTTTGCCATTCCAGACCATGAAGGTGTTAATGAGCTAATAAAAAATCATATATGTGACAAATCACCAAATGCAGAGTGAAAAGCAAGTAGTCAGGCTAGCATAATGCTGGGCAGCATCTTATGGGACTTAAGACTTCCGATATAAGAAGATAATTGTCTAGCTATGTATATTAGTGGTAAGGTCATAGTTAAAGTACTGCACCCAGGATGTGGTAAGGCCATAACTGGAATACTGCATCCAATTTGGGACTCCATACAATGAGATGATAGCAAAACTCTTAGAGATGGTGCAGATGACGGTACCATGTTGGTGAAAAGGATGAAAGGAAGGGCACATAACTAGATGCTCGTTAGGTTGGAATGTACTCCAGAGAGGAAATCATTGAAAAGAGGAACCTAATCTGGGTCCATAAAACTATTCAGGGGACTTGTGAAAGAATACCTCAGAAAAGGAAGTAAGTATGGGTGGAGGCAGAAAGGTAGAAGGGGTCTCAGTATCCAGATGGGGGTACAAAATTCAGCTTAGACATGAGGAAATACTAGGACATACTATATCACAGACAGAGTCATGGACAAGTGGAGTACATTCCCTGAATGTATAGTAAAGATAAAATCAAATGAAATAACCAAGAGATCATGATATAGATGAATTAAAAAGGAACGGGCTGGACATTTGTGGGATGTTAGTTAGATTTAAAAAAATGAACTTCTTGTACCTGTATTTTTATGTATGCTTGTAAAAGGTCATTTAGACAATGGAAAGGTAGAAAGGTAGGGCCGACATAAAGAGCCTTAGGGTATTGTAGCTTGTACAATACAAGTGGCAGAGAGTACCTTGCCTGCTTTAGCTCTGAAGGACTTCTGGTTAAAGTAGTCTTTTCCTATCGGTCAGATTCTTCAGGAAAGCCTGAGCCAAAAAAAGCTTTAAGTGAAGGTAGTCTTTGAACTAGTGAAGGGGTCCTTCAACAAAGCCTGCAGATCATTGAATGGAGATGAGGTGACAAGGCAGTTTGCATCATCAAGAGCTTCTGTTGAATTAATAATAATAAGCACATGATCTCTGATGGTGTAGTGGGCATCTTTTACAAGCCATAGCACAATAGCAGTTCTTCTTCCTGCCACTAAGCCATGCTGGGAATCTGTTAGAATGCTATTATTTTTCAAGAACCATTCTATCTATCCAGCAACAATCTTCTAAAGAAGATTGATGAGGCAGGTTAGGATAGAGATTTGTGTATAATGTTCAGCTAAGGTAGGAGCTTGAATTTTGACAAGCTGGGAAAGTATACAGATGGAAAATGCTTTTGGACAAAAATAAACTGTATATATTAGCCTGTAAGACTGATCTATATAGTCTACAGCTAAGTTATGGTGCTTCAGATATGTTATTTTGACAATACATCTTATGTAGAAGCATTTTTATAAGGAGGTACTATTCTTGTTTAGTAAATGATTTAAACTTAAATAAATAAATGTAGCCATTTTTCTGAGTGAGGAGAGAGAGAGAGAGAGAGAGAGAGAGAGAGAGAGAGAAGAGAAGAACTATCTGCATTATGAATGAAAGAAAGTGGATTAGGAGCAGTGGTAAATCAACTCACTATGTGTGTGCAGAAAAAACATATGGTTTACAGTTCAGACCACCAATGTCAAGAAGAAATATTGATTTACTTTAACTACTTTCCAGTAAATTCTAGCATGCACTGACTTAGTTTGCTGCTACCTGGGGTACAAGATGTATATCTTTTTAAAGAGATCATGAAGTAATATGGAGTGGTTTCTATGCTGAAAACAGAATGCCTCCAATTTGTCTAGGCTGAGTTCCTCAACTCAAGAGGTTTTTAACTGAAATATTAATGTTATTACTGGGTACCATTTAACTGCCATCAGATGGAGATGGTAAAATGGTTACCAGGCAATTAGTGCAAGTGAAAGCCTGAAAGGCTGCATAAGAATCATAGAGGTGCAGTGCAGGGCATTAAATGTATCCTTAGCCTATGAACTGGGAAGTCTAACTAACAATAAAAATGTTAGCTTGATCTTCATGCTATATGGATAATGTTGACAGGGAGTCATCTTTTTATGGGTTACTGGTTATAAAAACATCAAGAAGGGAATACTGTCCTAAACAATGGTTCGGCATTCTGAAGGCTGTCAAAGTTTTTTGAAGTGATTATCATTAAGAGTGAGAAGGTCCTGGTTTCTGTGCTTCTGTAAGAGGCTTAATTTGAAATTACCCATAAATATAAAATGCTTATATTATGAGGATGAATTAATTGAGGGACAAAATATTAGACATATCCAATAGTGTAAGGGTGGTAAAGATGTCTGTATATAAGTAACCTTTGGTATCATAGAGAGAGTAGTGATATCAATCTGGGCTCTGTTCATTAAGGTTGGGTACAGGAATAAACAAGGTGAAAGCAAAGTGATCGTTATGAAGTTATATTCCTCTTTTCCAATAAGTTTTCCAGGTTTACTACTCATATGTTGTCATAGCAATAAATTATTTTTCATTTATTTATTGCATTTGTTGACCAGGAAAGTCTGTATGGCTGCAAAAGCTCTTTTCAAAGGAGTCCCAAGGTGACAAAGCTCTATAGAAACACATGCAAGAATAACAAACAGCAAATCCAAATATGAAAGCACAAACAGGTAACAGTAAGTGAATTAATAAATCAAAAAAATTAAATCAAATACTATACAGTGAAAGAGGGGTACAACATTTATAAAATATTGTTTAGAGAATCTTCCCTGTTTATTACTATAGAAAAAAATGGTGCCTAGTAGCAAAGGATTACTGATAGAGAAAAACTAGATTTGGTGAGATACACGAGTGTTGTACTGAAAAGGTTATGTGGTTATTGTAGTATGTTAGTAAGAGGTCTGCAGTGCTAAAAGAGGAAAAAAAAAACTAAGGCGAGATGGATGAAGCAGGCAGGGGTTAGTTTTAATGGCTATCTTGGAGAAAGGTAGATCATTGATTTGCATAAGTGTGACTTTAGTGAGGACTTAAAATATCTGTGGTACTGTCCCTGTTTAAATGAGAGTGGCATGAAATTCCAAGTTTTGGCTGGGTAGGTGGAGTTTAATGAGCCACTGGGGGTGTTATTACATTTTGAGGTTAGTACTAAGAGTTTATATGTGGAGTGTAGGGATTTAGGGCAAGAGTGTTGTTGGTTGATTGCAGACAGAGGTGGGCAGTTGCTAGATGAGCTTATGTATTGTTAGTATTTCAGCATTGCTTAGGTAGTGAGGTAATTTTAGCAATTTTGTTCTTTGAGAACTAGACAGTGGTGGGTCCTGTGTTGGTAGTTGGTAGCACATTTAGCTATTTTTGTAACATTGTTCTAGGTTGGTTAGATGTGTTGCTAGTAGGTTTGTAAAGACTGGAGCAGGGTATGGAGAAGAACGGTACAGGCTAAATGTTCTCTAGCAGGATCTGTTAGATACTGTTTTATCCTACAGAGAGAGCTTAGCTTTTGGTGGGCTTTCTTCACAATCTGTTGAATGTAGTAGTCAAAATTCATATTTTCATCTAGGTAAACACCTATAAATTTATGTGAGGAACAAACTCAATTTTTGGTATTGTTTCTACAGACTATAAATAAAGACATTTTGTTGTCTGTGTTTTGTTGTATGCATTTTGTGGTGAAACAGAGAAGTTCACTTTTAATGGGGTTGAGGTATAGCTTAGAGTTAGTCATGACTCTACTGAAGTGAAGGATTCTTGTGTGATTTTTTGAAGGTTGTCAGAATTATGGGCATGGCAAAATAAGGGTGGAGTTATCAGCATATTGAACTAGTATGGCTAATTTTGTGAGCGACGACAGTTTGTTGAGGAAGATGTTAAAAAGTATGACAGTGAGAATAAAGCCTTGAGGTATGCCTGCCTGTGTACGCTGGGAGAAAAGATGAAAACTTGTTTTGCTGTTGTCTGCTATCAGTTAGAAAGATAATTATGGAACCTTGACTGTGAGGAACCACCTAGCCCAAATTTAGAGATTTATGTAGTAGTATAGGATGAGAGGCAGTGATGAAGACTTTGGAGGGGTTGAGAATGACAGCTGACATCAGTTTGCCATTCTTCCTATGTGAGTTAGTTGTATTGGTGAAATGCCGAAGGCAACTGTAATGCCGTGGCGAGGCTGGAATCCATGCTGGGCAGAGGATAGAAGACTATTCTGGGTGAGGGGGAGAGTAATATGGGTTTGTATACAGTTTTCTAGAAGTTTAGATAAAGAGGATTGAATGGCAATAGGTCTGCAGAGGTGGGATATAGCATTTTTTCAGAGGAAAGAGACATAGGATTCTGTAATAGGCCAATATATAGGGATAGATACTGGGTAGGCTATTGCTTCAGCAACATCCTACAGATATTCAGCAGGTAGATGATCTGGGGCAAGGGTTGTATGCATTAGTTGAAGAAGTTTTATAATGATAGAGGTAGGCAATGGTTGCATAGAAAATATGTGAGGGTGAGAAGGAGATCCAGTAGAGAAATGGGGGTAGGAAAGAGTTTGGTTATTTACTAAACATCAGACAAAGTATATGAAATGGAAATTGAATAGACTGGCAGTGTTACTGTTATCATTTTTATGTCAACACTGTTTGAGTAGTGAGGCCTGGGTTAATATTTCATTTATAGTGGATCTGGGAGCTTTTTAGTTCTTAATGTTTTTGATCTGAAGGTTGGAATAGTGTATATATATATATATATATATATATATATATATTTTTTTTTTTTTTTTGACTGAATGAGGTGTGATCCATGCTTTCCAGGCATTGTTTCTCTGTTTCATGACTGACTTGGTGCTGCTGGATAGCCAGGGCGGCCAAGTCATTTAGGGTGTTTACATATGTCTATTGGTCTCATCTATGGCTTCATCTTCTAGAGGGAGGTAATTCAAGTGGTGCCACTTGCATAGTTATAGACTATAGATACAAGTATCTTTCTGAAAGTGAGAAGGGATGCATATTTAATTTCTGTGATAATGTTTAGGTGAAATGTTGTGTCCTAATGATAAGTGTGGTGGTGGTATAATCACTTAGGCATTAGAAACTGAATGTGAGGAGGAGATGTTATATGGGGAAGAGGTAAGTATCCAGTCTATACATATTCTCCTGTAAGTATTGTTGCTGTAGTGGGTGGTTTTGTTAATTAATTGTGTGACGCCATAAAGATTGAAGGCATGGAGAGTGGTGTCTGAGTTAATGAAGAACAATGTTGATTTTAAAGACTCCTAAAATAATTTTTTCTTGAAGGATGGTGGAAGTGATCAAGGAAAGGAAATCTTTAGTAGTGCTGACATTTTTACCAGGAGGGATGTAAATCCCAATGATGGATAAGGATTTGTGCTGACTGAGTCTGAGGAGTTTGCAGATAAGTTTTGTATTGTTGAATTTTGGAGAAGTTAGAGGGGAGATGATAAGGTTGAGAGTATTTTTAGAAATGGTTGTGACACCTCCCAGTATTTTGTGCTTTCTGTCTCTTCTTAAAATAGTGTAATCTGGTGGAAGGATTTCCTCATCTTTGTTGTTTTGTTTTAGCCATGTTTCTGTAATTAGAAGTGTCAAGGAAATGATGGGATATGCATGCATGAAGTCCTGATGTTTTATTACAGATACTCTTAATGTTTATGTGGAATATATGTAGGCAGGTTCATTTTGTCAGGTAATGAGTAGAGTGGAGGCGATGGAGATAGTCATGGAATGAATAGGGTAAGAAGGTGGGGCAGGTCCTGGGTTAGAGTGAATATCATCACCTAAAGTTATACTATGATGGATGTGCTGATTGTATGATTCCATTTTACTTTTATATGATTTTTATTTACCATACAAGAGTTAAGGTGTTGCTTATTTGTAGTTTGTGCTTCTAGAGGTGTATAAATGAAGTGGTGACAAGGGAGGCAGCTATGGCAATATGGGGTTAAGTTTTTTTGAGTTAACTGATGAAGCTAGTGAGGCTGAGTAGAGGGCAAAGTACACCATAGGTGGATATGTTGATAAAGGAAGTCAAGTTGATCAGAAATATGAGTGCTATAAGGACCAACAGCTAAGAGTAAGGAATGGTGCAGAAGACCGGCTATTATGAAGTAGGTGTGGAGGTAAGACAAGGAGGTATTTATGCAGGAGTACTGCAGGATTAGCAAGAGTAAGGTATATAGGTAGAAGTAAATAGATAATTGGTAGCTTTCTGGTACCAAATGGGAGAGGAAGGAATGATGTTTAATACACAAATTTTGGGATCTCAAGATATAGAGATAAATTAGGAAGTGTGGCGGAGCAATGTCTGCTGGGTAGTCAGATACACAGTTAATTAGCTGTGCAAGATGGGTCAGTTTAAATTGGATAGTGAGATTTGGGGTGGAAGTGCACAGTAGCTGGAGGTGTGTGGGAAATGGGAATAGGGTAAGAGATTGGAGTGAGACTGATTATAGCGAGGGATGATGTCCTTATTTTCCTGTGTGGTTTCTGCATGTACAATGACTTTAGCTTAGAAGTGTGCTTGGCTGATGGTCTCTTTCAACATACTTCAATAAAAATAATTTTAGGAGACTTTAACAGTCACTGATGTGCTTGCTGACTACTTGTTGTAGGAATTAAGGTGTAGCAGACTAGGTAAGATAGTAGGCAGGGGCAATAAGAGGTTTATGACTGAAAAAAAGGAAAAAAGAAAGTGGTGGTTATTGTTGCTTAAATAGGATTACTAAAGAAATATAATAAAGGTACCGACGCATGGCTGAGTTATAAAACATCTATGTAGACTTTATTATATAAATATTCTTAAACAAGTTAGCACTTTCACGATTAAAATCTTTTCGTCAGACCATTAAAATCAGCTTAATAAACCAACACTTAAATAGAACAGTAACCTTCATTCAGACACAACCCACCAATCATAGATAAGCCAAAAGCACAATCTAAACCAATCAGCATGATTTTCCCATGATCATAAAGAAATACAATGTAACTGTATATACATTCAGGATCGAGAAATTAAAAGTCTCGCTAGCAATAAAATATCAACAACATATAAACAATCTCAACAAGTATATACCTAAAAATATATATAATAATCTATAACAATGAACTGTGTATAGAAATAGAGAGGTGTGTTTGCCTACAGAAAAGTGTGAGAAAGTCTATGAAGAATTAATATAGAATTAATTTAACTTAAAACACTAAGTGTTAGCCCAGCTTTACTAGGCTTTTGTAATTGATGCAAGCACAAATATGTGCAGGGAATACACCAGACTAGGGTTTCCCTGAATGGGAGAAAAGTCAATGCAGTTTGGAAAGGACGATTATTTAACTTTAAACACTAAGGATTAGCTCAGCATCACTAGGCTATTTTAATTTGCTTCTTCCACCAGTTTGTTTTGTCCCTAGCTCCCTTTATGGTTACAGTATCTTTTGGTGGTTTAAGGCAAGTCAGCCACCATGAAATGTGATAGACAACAGAGATTAATAAGTTAGTTTAGAACTAAATGACACAGAGGCTGTAAGTTAAGGTGTAGCAGACCAGGTAGGGTGGTAGGCAGTGGTATTAGGAGGTTTAGGAACTGTGCTAACTTTACTAATTTCCTGTGTGGTCTCTGTATGCATGGTAAAATTAAATGGAAGAACTGTGATTAGGGTTAAATCCTGGTTTATTTGATTTCATCTAAATATGAGTTATAAGGAACAAGGAATACAAAGATGTTTGTAAGATTAAAAGAGGCACTCCATGAATTAAGGAAGGATGGCAAGTAACATGTCTCTATGGTGAGGTACTGTTAGTATTGTTTGTACCTTTTTTGTCATTTTTGGCTCTAGATTTAAGTTATTCTCTTATTTCTAATTAGTAACAAGGGCAACAGTAATCTAGCAGGACATGTGGTGTACCTGATAGGTGTAATGTAAGTCAGGTAAAGTAGAACTGAAGGAAAAAACAGGTGGGAAAACTATTATTACATTATAAAAGGAAGGGGTAGTGATAGAAAGGTATAGGGGAGGTAGCTAATTTTCTGAGGTAATAATGGGAAAGCCAAAATATATGGGTAAGGAAGTTGTTGAAAACAAATCTGAGGACAATGGATGCAGTTAGAATGGGATTTTCATATGAAAAGATGAATAGATAAATGCAGAATTTTGCATCTATATTTGGGAAGCAAATGTTGAAATGTGCATAGTAGCATGCACCAATAATATGCATGTTATTTGGAGGAAAGGAAGAATAAAATGTGCTTGTTGGAGCAGTAATATCTAAGATATTCAGGAGCTTCCCCTAAACACAATCAGATTGTATGAGTGCGGTGGATAACACGTCTGGTATCAAAAGATAAAAAGCAATGTGAGTCAGAGGGGAATATTAGATGTAAGGAAGAAAAGATGCTCTGGGGAACATAGGGTAACATAATTTAGAGACAGAAGCACCATTTGTATATTCAAACCTAGATTTAAGTTCCTCCAAAACCTTCAAGACAGAGCCAAGTATAACCATTTCCAACATACAGGCATCACATAATATCACCCCATACATAGACACCAGCAATAGTGCTAAAAAAGCAACCTAACTGATGAAATTACAAAGAAATGTTCAGCTTAAATTACTCTTTACCATGTCATGAATATAAATGAAAATATAACTCAAATACTCCTAAATACTGTTGCTTCAATGTACTAGTTATATTTGTTGTAAATGAGCTATGCTGCGTTACTGTAAACTGCTTTATACCAATAACTTCTGCGTAGCATTTTGAATAACTGTGTTGCATAATTCTTTTTTGATATGTAACTACCTGGGTTGTGGCTGAAATGGGTCAGTTGTGATTAGTCCACTATCATGGGTGAATGAAAGAACAAAGAATGAAAGAAAGAATAAGTAACAAGCTGGTGGTTAAATGATAATGATTTAGCTTATGAATGAATAACAGACTTTACTTCACAGTACAGAAAATAGATGTACTAATACACCAACGTCAATAACAGCATTACTACTTTGCTCTTTCTTATACAGGACTGCTAACTCTAACCCTAACCTTAAAGCTAACCCTGCCCCTAATATCCATAATCATCTGTATTTCCTTATGAAAAAAATCATTTCCCTGACAGTACCACTACACAAAACACTTGGACATAGACACAAGCAGTATCAAACATGCACAACACTAAAACTATCCTGTTACCTAGGCCTTACTCTAACTCTAACCAGCAAATGCTCACACGCATATGCCAAAACATTTACACACACACACACACACACACACACACACACACACACACACACACACACACACACACAGCACTAAATTTGTGTCTTTACCTAGTACTTACTCTAAACATAACTTTCAAACAGTTACCCAAACATTTCCATTCCACTAACTTTAGCAGTAAACATTCGGTCTCCCAGCGTTTTTTCTCCCTTCCACCCAAAGCTATTCAGTTCGGCCTTTTCAGTGCACCCATCCATTGCTGGATTTATCTATTCCTCGTTCTTTCCCTGGACTTCTCCAAGTAAACTGGGACCAGGTTTGATCTTAAAGCCATCCTGGGGCTCAGTACTGGCAGCTTCTTGTGCATGCTGGGGGGGCTATGACCTAACCTTATTTGCCCACTCCCTACCTTATGTTTATCACATCCCTGGACTAGTCCCCATTGTGGATGGGGATTCCCATCCCTCCCTCCTTGCCAGAGCTTCAGACACCTGAGCTGTTAATTGAATATGGGTCCTCTGGGCCATAGAAAAGGCTTTATTCCTCTATACCACACTGCTGGCCTTGGATTCCCAGGATTTTATGCTTTATATAGATGGATAGATAGATGATATACAATGAGTACATGTACTGCACCTTATTTGTACAAAACAAAAGTGGCATTTACTTGTTATATTTTAAACATGATGATTAAAAAGGAAATTGTGACCTAGGACTAATTTTAAAATATTACAGTTTTGGATATCACTCTGCAGATATATGTACACATAGTTCTAGAGGTAGGACTAATAAGCCTGGCAATATATAAAAGCAGTGTAGGTTCAAGAGTAAAATATGAAATGAGTTTATACTGGAGGAAGTGATTCTGCTCAACATTTCCAGTGCAGAAATACACTGCTGGTGATTTGATGACTTTCTACAGACAGTCTTGCTTTAATCTGTGTTGACAGAAGTGTTATAAGATATTTATGTCAGTTTAGTCATGAGTAGAAATAACTGTTTACAATGAACCCATGGAGATCCTGAAACATGTTATTTTTATGCTGAAGTTCATCATAGGAGTGTCATATGATTTCTATGGTAGTTCAGCATTGTGGGTATTGGCACCCTTGTCCTGGTGAATCAACATTTACTACCTCCTATGTTTTGTACATTTTTACTTGATGTTTATATTATGTGATCTAAAATAATTTTATATTTATTTTACACCTCTTTCAGAAAAAAGAAAATTTTTTTTCACATTTAAAAAAAAAATTATATATATATATATATATATATATATATATATATATATATATGGGTCCCTATCAAATGATAGAAAGCTCATTTGATAGAAACTCATTTCACTGACACTATAAGATAGAAAGCTCAAAACACTGAAAACTCATTTGACTGAAACTCAAAACACTGAAAATGCTATATGCCCTTTTTTCCACGGTAGTGCGATCCTAGAGTTAGTATATAGAGTTAGTATATATAGTTAGCAGGGGGTGTGGGGGGCACAGCCCCCCACAATGGGGTGTGTGGTGGCCATAGCCTTCCACATAGTTTATGTAAATATTTTCTCCAAACAGTTATTCATTGTAGTTATAAGTATCCATGTGTAGGGTTTAAAATGTATGAAGTATGTGGGGGGGGGGGCTATACCCCCCATCCCCCTAACTATATATACTAATTCCAGGATCGCACTACTGTGGGGAAGATGGCATATATCATTTTCAGTGTTCTGAGTTTCAGTCAAATGAGTTTTCAGTGTTTTGAGCTTTCTATGTTTTGGTTTCAGCCAAATGTTTCCATCAGATGAGTTTTTTATCATTTGATAGGGACCCATATATATATATATATATATATATATATATATATATATATATATATATATATATATATATATATATATTTATTATTGCTTGTTCACCAAGGTTTGATGAACAACATTCATTCATTAGTTCTGTATAGTCTACTTGCATCCTGCAGCAGTAGATATTTTTGAAGAATAACATGGCATGTATCGTTTCATGTAGCTTCTGAGGGTCTCATCCCTCAGGCCATAAATCAGAGGGCTGAGAAATCTTGGGATCAGCATAAAAATGAAAAAGTTCACATAAGATAAATTTTCCCTGAGCCAGTCATTTAGTTTGTTTAGCAGGGCCTCTAACAGTGGATAAGCAAAAGCTCCAAGACATAATCCAAGTTGAACGGCATGAAGTGTTACTGTCTTTCGGGCCTTTGAAACAGAAGCCTTATCAGCTGTAACTTTTCTAGACTCCAGCATAATTTTTATGTAAGTAAAAAGTATTGCTGAACCAACTAGTATAAAGTAAATGGTATGGGCTAGTGTCCGTATTGTAGTTTGGGCAGATGTGAAAATGAGTGCATCCCTACTACATGACACTGTTTGGGAGAATATAATAATTTGCTTAGAGGTAAGTAGAAAATACATATCCATAACATATGGTAAGAGTGCAAGCATCCAGTTGACAAAAATGACTATCCTTGACCGCTCTACTCGACAAAGGTCAGCATGTCGTAGTGGAAAGCAAATTGCAATGTAACGTTCCAGTGACATAGTTGCCAGGTTGAGTGGAGTATTAAGGAAGTTGACCCCAGACATGATGACCATGATGTAACAAACTGCAGCAGGAATCTTCAACTTCATCACTGTGAACAGAAGTAGCATAACTGACAGAGTTAATAGTATGGTGTCTGTCACTAACATATGAGCAAATAGACTGTAACGAGTGCTGTCCCTGAAGGATGCTTCTGAACAGAGAGTATGCAGCATTAACACGATAAAATACAAGAAGGTGCCAACAACTGGGAGGAGGCAAAAACTCTTAATTATGCCATTAACGTTCAAAGCCAAGGCAGTCTGTGTACTGTTAGCTGTCCCTGAAGAAGCCGTTTCCATGATGGTGAGAGAAAGCAGCTGTCCGTTATGACTAAAAGTATTCAAAAACCACGTCAACTGTGCAAATCAGGCCACAACACCAGGTAGGAAATCTCACAGGTAATTACATCAATGCCTGGAAAGCAGCACATAATACAAAAATTAATCAACATGTCAAATAATAAAGTATTGGAAACAGCTTTGTTAATACATGTCAGCAAATAACATTAATTTCCTGAGAAAATTATCTTTTATGGTATTTGGTGAAAAAAATGTAGATGTCTTTTTTTGTTGTTGTTCAGATATGTTTATTAAATTTTAAATGCATGAGTAATTGGAGCTTTCCTTGTCAAGTATCTACTTCCAGTGGATAATATATGCTATCTGGTGAAGCTTATAGAAACCCAAGTCCAACCCCATGAGACAACGGGATAAAGCCCTGACTAAGACTCACATAGCTAGAGTTCAAGTTATGGCCCAGGTACTGGAGAAAGCACACAGGGGAGGATGGGAGCTTGTGGCTAATATTCTTTTGTTATTCCTTTGTGGACAGAGTCTACTGTTCTGCAAACTAACAAACTTAGCATACCAAGTCTCAAAACATTTTAATCTATCCCTCTTCCTGAAATTAAAAACAAGGGCAAATTCTTTACAAATAGATTAAATGCTTTTGGAGCTTGCTCTAATGCAAGAAAGAAAGTGTCACAGCTGATAGAACAAAGTAAATGCCATCAGTTAAGAACATGAGTTCATGCTGCCTCTGCACAGAGCTTCTTTGTATTCTTACAGTTTCTGTCAGTAACTTCTAGATACTCAATTTCCAAGCTTAAAGTGTAAGAGTAGGAGCAGCCCAGCCAAGTCTCTTTATGGATCTGAAATGAAGATGCAATTCCTGAGATGATTATTATGCCTATCTTGCTATTTGCATACAGTGGTTTCGGCATACTGATAAAATAATCAGGGAAGTTATAATATTTGGAATCATAAGTAACCACATTTTAACTTCCTGTCCACTTTTTGCTGCACCTAGTAATTCCAACAGCATTACTGGAATCCTGTTCACTTTAGTGACAGGAAAAGTAACAGGCAGACATAATGTTATCTTGTATGTACCTTCCCATCATTGAGGAAGTAAAAATCTCATTAATTATTCTGCATTGTTTAATATTCAGAGTTGCAAACAATGTATACAACACTTTCACTACCAATTAATGCAACTGCTTCACATAAGACATCCCCATCTGTCAAAATACTATACAATAAAAGACACATTTAGGCATGTGCTTGGTGCCTTTTCAACCTGACCTTACAACAAAACACATTGTTCATGGATCATAGGTGGTTACTTAGGTATACAGATTAATACTAAGCTAATTGACCTTGCAAGCAATTTTAAGCCTAACCAGTTATCCCTTGTGAGACTCAAATCCTGCACCTTGTGTTTGTAAGGCAAACACCTTAACCATTAGGCCACCCTCCCAACCCTGGCTATTGACTTGGCGGTCATTTCAAGACTAGCCATTTCATCTCAATGTAATACCATAGATATTCTCCTCAGTACCCAGGATTGTATTTAGTAATGACTCCCCACGTCCAGGAGGGTTCTGGGTGCTATGCCCAGTAAGAATTTACAGTCCCCCATCCACTTGTCCAGTTTCCTTTTCAACAGTGTCATAGAGGTGCTCTGCTTCATATGAATTGACAGCCTTTTCCAAAGATGTGGCAGTCACTGGGAGACAAATCCGTCCCTTCAGCACATCCTATTCAAGTGGCAGGCCATATTTAGGTCTCTGGAACATGTAGCTCTAGTCCCATTTGATTTACGGATGTGCAGCAACTTCATAAGGTTAGGATCGGAGATTGCTCTGTAAGCCAGGCATAACTCTGCCTTAAGAAGTCTATACGATACTGAGTATAGTGACAGAGACTTTAGTCGGTCTGTGTAAGGCACGTGCTGAAGTCCCTTGATCTTCTTAGTTAGACACCTCTGAGGTCTCTCCAATTATTTCAGGTGTTTTGTATGGTACATGCCAAAAGGGGCGTTATACTCAATTATGAGCCTGATTAATGATGAGTATAGATGGGTTATAACCTCTTTACTCTAGAGGCAATGCCTTTGCTAATCAAGTGTACTACATAGACAGTCTTCCTTAATACTTCGTAGGTATATAGGGTATTGTTGTTAATTTGATAGTGTGAAGGGGCATTGTTTTTACCAAAGGGAATGATGATGCATTTCTTTGCATTCATTGTGAGACCGTGACTAAGACACCAATCGCTGGTCTGCACAAGACCCTCCTGAAGCATACAGACATCATTTGGGGATTCAATAATTGCACGCAGTTTGCAGTCATTTACAAACTTGGTCAGCCACAGCCCCTTAGTTTTGGCCTGGACTTCTGAGAAGTAGATACCAAACAGTAGGGGGCCCAGCACTGACCCTTGTGTCACCCTGCTGGTGACAGGACTGCTGGCTGATGTGGTGTCACCCACTTTGATAGTATGTGACCAGTTTGTGAGCCAGTTGGCAACCTATCTTACAACCAAGGGGTTTACATTCAGTTTGCTAAGTTTATCGGTAATGCCTGAGTGTGTGAATATGTCAAAGGCATTAGCCAATTCAAGGTATGCTGTATGCACAGATTTGCCCTTTCCAATATCCCTAGTCACATTTTTGAAGAATCCAACAGGTTTAACTACCAGGATCTGCGCTTGACAAAGCCAAATTGGGTTGGATCCTGAGTTTGGATGTCGCCTGTATCTTTATTTATGAGGTCCATGATGATATGTTCCATGGCTTTACAGATGAGGCTAGTCACTCTTATGGGTCTATAATTCCCTGAGTCTGTTGCTAAGCCACCTTTGTGGAGTGGAATAACTGTTGCTGTTTTTCATTCCGCAAGAACAAAGCCTGTGGTTACGTTGTGATTGAAGAGGATACTTAATGGTGATGTAGTTCATGTTTTAGTTTCTTCAGAAGACAGCCTCATTTAACACTAACAAAACAGGGACATCTAAATGTAATAAATGTGCCCATTGTGTTGATATTGATACTGAAAAGACTTTGATTCATCCTGTGACTGGCAAGACTTTATATGTACGCACATTTGGGAATTGTGATACAAGGAATGTTATATATTTACCTACATGTCAATCTTGCAACGCATATTATTTCGGGAAAACTAATAGGAAACTTAAGGATTGTATAAGTAGCCATCTTTCAGATATTAATAGGAAATTGTGTACTAATGAACTTTATATACATATTCATGATCATGATTCAACACACTATTTTAAGTTTTTGTTTTATCAAAATTAAATGAATCTATATGTGCGTGGGGAGGGGGACGTAGTACAACATGCTGAGTTGGAAGAATTTGAATGGATTTTGAGACTCAGAGCATATACTTCACCAGGCCTAAATGAAGCTATTTCTGTAAAACCTTGGTTAAAACAGTACAGCATCAGGTTTGATTTTATCATGTGGTTTTATCATGTGATCTTATAACGTGAACTATTTTATCATGTGACTGATTTTGGATTATTTAAACTGATTTAGTTCTGTTTCTGTTATCGTCTGAAGAAACCTTTTAAGTGAAACTGCTAAGGATGAGTAATAAACTTTAGAATTTAACTTTGGATTCTTGGACTTTGTTTTAGTTTGTGTGGTTCCAGTGAATTTGTTTCCTTCGCCTGTGTTAATTTATTTTTGCTGGATTTATCACCAGATTACTTTTTTTTTTTTATTGCTTAGAAGACAGCCTGGGATGCCATCAGATCCCATTGACTCTGTTTTTTGCCTTAGACAAGGCATTAATGACCTGCCATTTGGATATATAGGGTGGGTAGGGTGGCGGGAAGTTGGGGGCAAGCTTTGTGATAAATTTGGAGGAGATAGGGGGTGTAATTTTCACCACATCTTCAAGCAAGTTTGCTATCTCTGCGGGATCAGTGTATGTGATACCATTAGTCACTAATTCGGCACATGCTTGGGTCCTGCTTTTTAGCTACATACATTGCTGTAAAAGGTCTTATGGTTATCCTTGGCTGTGATTGCTAAATTTTCATCAGACTTACTGTGAAAAACCGAGGGCCTGCCAGCCTAGCTAGATCCAATATTGTAAATAATTCTATGTCATTGTAAATATTAATATGATCTACAGACTTGTTTTTACAAATGTAAGAAAAATAAATGTAAGAAAACTGTGTTATATGTTGAACTTCAAAAATGTTACCACAGTTACCCTGCTGGATGAAAGCCGATGAGCAAAGAATTTTATAACTATGTTTGATCTCAAGCTCGGAGACAGGATGCCTGGGATAAGAGTTTTTTTCTATTGTTTTAAAACAAAGAAAATTACTAGGTTTCACATGTAAAGTGTCTTTTATTGCTGTGACTTCCTGGCAGCTGTAGAAATGTTACATTTTAAGTTCTGCAAGTCTGGGAAACCTCAGCAGGGGTGACAAGAATGATGTAATGTGAAATGACTCAGCAGCATTGTGCATTATCAATTTAAGACTTTCTCAGAGAGAAGGACTGAGCATTTTGTATGTTGATCTGGATCTGACAACAGTTCACCAGACACTTGCTTTGCTCGTTAAGTAAAGTTATTTAAAACTCAGTCTTTCTCTTAGAGATAGAATGTAGCCAGATTAATCTAGCTGTTTTCCATATTTATGTCAGACTATCCTGCAGTATTGTTTTAAAGCATTTTCCTGTGATTTCTGAACTCTTTATTGTCATTGTGTTGAATTAATGAGTATTATTTTTTGTTTTTATTATTTATTATTAAATATTTTAAACTTTCAGCTGTGGCTGTTTTGTGTAGAGATAATTTAATCTCTAGAGTACGTGCATGTATTTGATGATACTGTACAAAGCCACTCCAATCACCTTGCTGCTCGTCACACTTACTAATTGGATAATAATAACATTATACAGTGAAACTGGTCACCTTTTGGGAAGGGCCTTATAGTAGCTGATAGTAGTGGTTAGTGGCAGTCTGTAATACCTTATAGTCTGGGCAGAAAGGGGGCATAGCTGTAGAACCTGTGCCAGCCTTCCCCAGGAGTGACTGTGTGTTTGTATATATCAAATCTTAAAGAGTGTGTGTGTGTGTGTCAGCTACTTGGGCAGGGGCATGAAGCACTGGTTGGACAGAGACGGTGCTGGAGGTTTTGCTTGACCACTAGGCTGAGATCTGGACCCTATAGCTGTGCCAGTGGGGAGTCGTACTGGGGATCTGGAGAGAAAGGGAGAAACCAGCCTTAGACTGAGTATGATCTCTGTGTGCTCTTAAGGGAAATTGTAGTTTACTGTGTGTACTTGTTATCCTCCCAATGTGGAAGCCCCTCACTGGTGTTAGTGGTGAGGATTGAGGCTCCTTGATTACTGGGCCAGTGCACAGGCGTTCCATATTAATTGTTTGGCAGTGATGCGATATCCACATCAAATATTAATTGTTTGATAGTGGTGGGTTAGCCACATCACATATTAATTGGACTGTAGTGGTGTGGATAGTGAATTCCTGTAGCTTGTGTACAGTGATTATTGAAGGTGTTTTGTACTCTAAACTCTGTACGGAGGAGGCTGGACATCCTG
The DNA here is from genome assembly GCF_019279795.1 of Protopterus annectens. Taxonomy (NCBI): domain Eukaryota; kingdom Metazoa; phylum Chordata; order Ceratodontiformes; family Protopteridae; genus Protopterus; species Protopterus annectens. Next base: position 1,341,236,114 of record NC_056735.1, on the reverse strand, counting down.
TGTATCCAAGAGATGAGATGGAAGGGCAGTGCAACAAAGCCACTTGGCTTGGGATCCAGACTCTACTACTCAGGTGGTGGACAGGCTAGAAATGGTGTAGGAATTGTGGTGAGACAGAGGCTTCAGAAGTCAGTGAGGGATATAATCAGAATTAATGACAGACTCATGGCAATCAGACTCCAGTGTAATGATAGGACAGTATTCATAATCTCAGCCTATGCCCCACAGCAGGGTTGTGATAGTGAGGAAAAGAGCGCATTCAGACAGCAGTTGCAGGACCTACTAGATAAAGCAGGACAACATGAATTAGTGTTGATAATGGGTGACTTAAATGCGCATATCGGGACAGACAGAACAGGATATGAGGACTGCCTGGGTCCACATGGGTGGAGCAATAGGAATAAAGAAGGAGAAGCCATTCTGGACTTCTGTCTGGCAAATGGCTTGATAGTAGCCAACACATGGTTCAGAAAGAGAGACAGTCACAAGATCACATACAAGAGTAGCCAACATGCAACTCAGGTAGACTTGCTCCTAGTAAGGAAAAGGCACTAGGGTAGAATTCATGATTGCAAAGTCATCCCCAGTGAAACAGTCGGTTCACAGCATAAACCAGTAATTGCCACAATCAGCTGCAAGCAGTGGTCAGAGAAGGCTCTAAGGTCAACAGAGACCAGGCTGAAGACCTGGAAGTTGACTGGAGAGAAAGTACAGCAGTTCAAGGAATTACTCAGGGCTCTAGCACCCCAAGAAGAGGAGGAAATAGGTGGAGTTGAAGAAGAGTGGCAGCCTAAAACAGCATGTGTTAGGACTACAGAAAAGATATGTGGCCGAGCCAGGTATGGAAATAAGGTACATAAGGAAAGCTGGTGGTGGAATGCAGAAGTGCAGGAAGTAATCAAAAGAAAGAAGGAGTGCATGAAGAAGTGGGAGATTGAAAAGACTGACCAAGCTAGGAAGGACTACTGGTTGGCTAACAAAGAAACTAAGAAAGAAGTTGCAATAGCAAAGAATAGGGCATCGGAGGCACTCTTTCAGCTTCTGGAAAGTGACTCAGTAAGGGGCACAAAGAAACTATACCAGGTTGCAAGGCAAAGACAAAAAGATAAAGAAGATAGTCAGACACCCTTCATAAGGGATTCCAGCAACAACCTGCTTACCAGCCCACAGGACATCAAAGGCAGCTTGAAGGAGTATTTCCAGCAGCTTCTGAATGAAGAAAACCCCACAGAAGCGGTACTGCCCCAGAAACAGCCTTCAATGTGAGTAGAAGAGGAGCCCAGCTTAGAAGAAGTAAGAGCAGCACCAAGGAAAATGAAGTCAGGGAAAGCAGCAGGCTCAGATGAGGTCCCAGCAGATATGATAAAGATGCTGGGTGAGCTAGGGGAGAAATGGCTCCTGAGGGTACTAATTGCAGTGTGGAGAGAAAGGCGTATCCCAGATGACTGGAGAATAAGCATACTCATGCCAGTGTACAAGAACAAAGGGTCATCCACAACTGTGGACAGTACAGAGGCATCAGACTCCTACCACATTGCATGAAAGTTCTGGAGAGGGTGATTGATAAACGGATATGCAGAAAAGTAGAATGCAAGATGGGAGATGAACAGTTCGGATTCAGATCAGGATGCAGCACAATTGACCCGATGTTTGCATTGAGACAGATACTTGAGAAGAAACTAGAGAAGAGGAGAGAGTCAAACTGGGCTTTCCTAGACTTGGAGAAAGCATATGACAAGGTCCCAAGAAAGCTGATCTGGGCAGTACTGCGGTAGTTTGAAGTACCAGAAACATTGGTAGAATTAGTACAGGCTATGTACAAGGACCCAGTGACTCAAGTACGAACAATGTTTGGCCTCACTGAGGGGTTCTCAGTGGGAGTGGGTGTACACCAGGGTTCAGCTCTGAGCCCACTGCTGTTCATACTGGTAATGGACTACATCAGCAAACAGGTTGGAGGGGTCAGAACAACAAAGCTGCTGTATGCAGACGATGTGGCAGTACAGGCAGACTCTGATCTAGAACTTCAGCAAAGGATAGGAGAATGGAATGCAAATCTGAAGGCACATGGGATGAAACTAAGCACAGATAAGACAGTGGTAATGGCAGCAGATTGGGGAAATCAGAAGAAGCTGAGAAAAGAGATAGATGGGAAGATAGTGGAACAGGTAAACAGCTTCAAGTATCTAGGAGGGGTGGTTGAGGAGAAGGGTAGTCTGAATGAAGAGGTCAAAGCTAGAATCAGAGGGGCTGCAGCCAACTGGCATGGAGTATCAGGTGTAGTCTATGACAGAAGAATGCCAAAGAAGCTGAAAAGTAAGGTGTACAAGACAGTGGTGTGACCAGTACTACTGTATAGTACAGAAACCTGGGCAGTAAAGACAGAACAGTTGAAGAAGCTAGAGGTGATGGAAATTAAGTGCCTGAGAAAGGTGGTAGGATTCACACTGCGGGACAGGCGAAGAAATGAGGACATAAGAGCAGAAGCCAAAGTAGCTCCATTTGCAGAAAAGATCAAAGAGAACAGATTACGATGGTATGAGCACATGTGTAGAAAAGCAGAAGACAATCTGGTGAGGGAGATTTGGGACAGACAGGAAGAAGGTGAGAGGAAGTAAGGGCATCCAGCAAAGAGGTGGATGGATTGTGTGAAAGAAGATCTGCGACAGTCAGGCACGAGTCTTGAAGAAGGCAGGAGAGTGGCACTGAATCGAGAGAGTTGGCGAGAGTTAATATGATACCCCAACCCCATGTAAATGGGAAAAATGGGGATGATGATGATGGTGATGATTTTGTACTCTAAATCAGTCATGCAGTGAACATTCAGAGTTCAGATCGCAATTGTTTTATTTCTTTTGGTAGCTTAGTTAGTCAGGGAGAGCAGGCAAGCATGTCAGCAGAGGAGTATGGCAAGCTGACAAGGAGCCAGTTGGCTGAGATGTGCCAGGCTAAAGGACTGGTGCATGGAAACTTGACTAAAGCTGATATGATTGCAGCTTTGGTCCCAGCTGCATCAGAAAATAGCAACCAGGAAGACGAACAGACTGGCCTTGGAGATGTACACCACCAGCTGAACCTTTCTGCAGAGGACTTAAAAATCCATCTGGAGCTAAAGAGACTTGAGTTTGAGGCCAGGCATTTGGAAATTGAAGCTGAGGAGAAGGGGAGGCAGATGCAATATGAAAAGGAGATGCTAACTATTCGCCAGAGTCATATAGGTAATGGGGAAGGGAGTAATCGGACCCCAGAAGCACAAAAGGTCAGCAAATTTCTTCCACAATTTACAGAGGGGAATAATTTTGATAGTTTCATTCATATATTTGAGAGGGCATGTAAACAGTATGATGTTGACCAAAGGCTCTTGGTACGGTTCCTGACCCCCTTACTCCATAGTAAAGCTATAACAATGCTGTCTAAACTATCTGATCGTGAATATTTTAATTATACTGCTCTAAAGAATTGTTTGCTAGAATTTTTTAAGCTAGCTCCTGAAGCTTATAGGAAAAAGGTTCATGAGAACAGACACAAGGCAGATGAAAGTGTGTGTGAATATGTTGCTGAACTAAGCACTTCTTTTTATAGGTGGGTGAGTGGATGTCAGGTTACCACTTTCGAAGGGCTGCAGACCTTTTGATGAGGGAACAAGCCCTTAGCACTTTGCCTGAGGACATGAGGATCTGGTTAGCTGATAGACAATGTGCTACTTCAGATGAGTTGGGGAAGAAGGAAGACCTATACCTAGCAAGCAGGGCATCACTGTACAGGAAAGGGACACCTAGTGCTGCTCCTGGGTCTAAAGAAGCCCATGGTGGGCAGCCTATACTGCCCCAACAGAATCTGCCAGTAGCAGAGGAAGACACTGGTCCAGGTACCCATCCAGGACCTAGGGTTAAATGTTTTGAATGCAACCACTGACGCCATGTGGCATACAGATGTCCATGTAGGCAAGGTGGGGAACAAAAGTTGAGGATGGCAGTAAGTAGGAAGGACACAATGCCAACAGTAGGTTGTCTTGAGACAACAAGGGTACCAAAATACCACAAGAGGCTATATCCTATCATAGTGAATGGCAAACAGGCCATCTCTAAGAGAGACAGAGTCTCTAAGATAACCATTGCGATGTCTGCAATGGTTACAGAGGAGCACTACTTGCCTGGGCAGTCTACTCCAGTCAGAGCTTTAGGAGGGACCCTATTCCAAATACCTTTGGCTAGGGTTCACCTTGACTGGGAGGGTGGGAAAGGAAGGCAGCAAGTAGGTGCATATGAGGATATCCCTGCAGATATCCTGATAGGGAATGATTTTGATAATGCAATGCCATGTGCTCATGCAGTTACACACAGTCAGGCTTGGAGACAAGCATGTGGGTCTGGTAGCCTGGGGAAGACTCACACAGACTGCTCACTTGCAGCCAGAACTGGTGAGGTGGTTACTTCAGGGAGGGAGCTATGCTGTAGCAGTGAGACTGAAGGTGAGCCACAGCTGCTTGTGGGCAATGATGTTCCCTTGGACAGAGTGACTACAAAGGCAGAGGTGAGTAGTAGTACCCAGGCTGACAGTGAGTTACTGCTGTCAGAGGATACCAGACTTCCTGTGGAAAGGGAGTTGGGAAGGGTTCCAAAAGAGAGTTGCGACAGGCTAAGCTCTCAGACCCTACATTACAAGGCCTGAGGCAGGTAGCTAGTGAGGCATCTGATTCTCAAGGGAAGGGGGAATCTGTATACTGGAACAAAGGGTGACTGTATAGAGAGTGGACCCCTGAGGGAGGGCTAGAAGATGAGAGGATACAGCAGCCTAGAGCCTATCATCTGGCACTTCTAACCAGAGCCCATGATATTCACTTTGCAGGTCATATGGGCATAAAGCATACAAAGAGACATATTATGCAGAACTTCTATTGGGCTGGAATTTCGAGAGATGTAACAGGGTACTGCAGGACCTGTGAGCAGTGCCAAAAGGTAGGCAAGGCAGGAGACAAGGTGAAAGCTCCTTTGATGCCTTTGCCTGTGATTAAAGAGCCATTTCAGGGGATAGGTATGGATATTGTGGGGCCTCTGAGTATGCAAAGTTCCAAAGGAAAAAGTATATTCTAGTGGTAGTGGATTATGCTACAAGATACCCTGAGGCAGTGGCTCTGTCCTCCATTGAGGCAGAAAAGGTGGAACATACTTTGTTAGAGGTTTTCAGCAGGGTAGGTTTCCCAAAAGACATACTGACTGACAGAGGTGCAAATTTCATGCCAGATATACTGGCTTGTCTGTGGAAGTACTGTGGGATGAAGCACCTAAAGACAACCCCCTACCATCTCCAGACTAATGGTCTTGTTGAGAGGTTAAACTCTATACTCAAGTCCATGCTACAGGCATTTGCAGACCAGTTTAAGAGGGAGTGGGACAAATATTTGCCCCATCTGTTGTTTGCTTACAGAGAGGTTCCCCAGGAATCTACAGGTTTCTCACCCTTTGAGTTGCTGTATGGGCATAGGGTGAGAGGACATCTAGATTTAATTTGTGATGAGTGGGAAGGTGAGTGGTAATCTCACAAGGAGTCTCTTATGTCATATGTCCTAAACCTCAGGACAAGGCTCAAGGAATTCATGGGCCTGGCCCAGGAGAACCAGGCAGAAGCTCAACAACAGAAAAAGGTCTGGTATGACAGAAATGCCCCAGCTAGAGAGTATGCTGTAGGGCAGCAGGCAATGGTTCTTGTTCCTGTCAGACACAACAAGCTACAAGCAGGCAGGGAGGGACCCTATCAGGTTGTAAGAAAGGTCAGTGATGTAACTACATGGTTGAACTGATAGGCAGAAGACAGGGGCACATATTGTATCATGTTAACATGATGGTGACTGATCTCCTCAGTGTGGCTCAGACTGACACCTCAGTGGAAGGGATAGCAATGTCCCAGCAGCTATGTCCTACCCAGGTTCGAGAAATCTGAGCAGTGTTACAGGAGTTGGGGACATGTTCACTGGGAAACTAGGGTGCACCCACCTGGTGCAGCACCAGGTGGATACAGGAACCCAAAGGCCTATTAGGCAGGCCATTATAGGGTGCCTGAGAGAGTCAAACAGACTCTGAGGGAGGAGATGTAGCAAATGTTGGAACTAGGGGTAATTTAAGAGTCCAACAGTCCCTAGGCCTCCCCAGTGGTGCTGGTGCCAAAGAAGGATGGCAGCACCAGGTTCTGTGTGGACTACAGGAAATTAAATAGTCACACAGAGCCAGATGCTTACCCCATGCCTAGGACAGATGAAGCCCTAGAGCAGCTGGGTGGGGCTAAGTATCTTACCACCACTGATCTTACCAGGGGTTACTGGCAGGTGCCCTTCACTCCCACTGCTAGAGAGAGGTCAGCCTTTGTGACTCCTTTTGGCTTGTATGAGTTCACAAAGATGCCCTTTGGGATGAAAAATGCCGCAGCAACTTTCCAGAGGTTGGTAGATCATATCCTAGCAGGGGCAGGAGGGTTTGCTTTTGCTTACATAGATGATATTGCCATCTACAGCCATTCCTAACAAGAGCACCTTCAGTATGTCAGGGAGGTGCTGGGCAGACAACAGAGGGCAGGAGTGACCATTAAGCCCAGCAAATGTCAGGTGGGTATGGCAGAGGTCTACTACCTGGGACATAGAGTGGGGAGTGATAGGATCAGCCCAGAACCTGCCAAAGTAGAAGCTATTCAGGCATGGCCTGCACCTGTTACCAAAAAGCAGGTGAGGGCATTCTTAGGGACATCAGGGTACTACAGAAAGTTTGTCCGCAGTTATTGTACCATAGCTTCTCCCCTCAGAGACCTGACAATGAAAAACAGGCCAGATAAGGTAGTATGGACCACAGCATATGAGCAGGAATTCCAGAAGCTTAAAGAAGCTTTTGGAGGACTACTGTGTTAGCCAGTCCAGATTACAGCAAAGAGTTTGTTGTGCAAATGGATGCTTTGAACCAAGGGGTGGGGGCTCTGCTTAGCCAGATTTCTTCAGAGGGAGAAGAGCACCCAGTGGTTTATCTCAGTTGTAGGCTCCAACCCAGGGAGGAATGCTATGCAGCTGTAGAAAAGGAAGGTCGAGCCATAGTGTGCACACTGCAGAAACTTCAGCCTTATCTGTATGGAAGGCAATTCACTGTAGTTACAGATGACAATCCCCTAACATGGTTACATCAAGCCAGCCAGCAAAATGCCAAGTTGCTAAGGTGGAGGCTAGGGTTGCAAGCATATGATATGTCAGTGCAGCACCGAAGTGGGATTAGCAATGCCAGCACAGATGGGCTCTCAAGACAGGGAATGGGGTACGGTATACCCAGATAGACTCAACCCTCTCAAGCAACGTTTCTCAAGGGACACTTAAAATATTAGCTTGAGTTCTCAGGGGGGGGGGGGACGAAATGTGAAAAACTGAGGGGCTGCCAGCCTAGCTAGATAGAAATTTGTAGATAATAATCATATGTCATTGTAAATACTAATATGATCCACAGACTTGTTTTTACAGTGTAAGACAACTAAATGTAAGAAAACTGTGTTATATGCTGAACTTCAAAAATTTAACCACAGTGCACCCTGCTGGAAGAAAGCCGATGAGCAAAGAAGTTTATAACTGTGTTTGATATCAAGCTCGGAGACAGGATGACTGGGCTAAGAGTTTCTTTCTATTGTCTTAAAACAAAGAAAATTACTAGGTTTCACATGTAAAGTGTCTATTTATTGCTGTGACTTCCTGGCAGCTGTTGAAATGTTAAATATTAAGCTCTGTGAGCCTGGGAAACCTCAGTAGGGGTGACAAGAATGATGTAATGTGAAATGACTCAGCAGTACTGTGTATTATCAATTTAAGACTTTCTCAGAGAGAAAGATTGAGCATTTTGTATTTTGATATGGATCTGAAAACAACTCATCAGGCACTTGCTTTGCTCTGTAAGTAAAGTTATTTAGAACTTAGTATTTCTCTTAGAGATAGATGGAATATAGCCAGATTAGTCTAGCTGTTTTCTATATTTATGTCAGACTGTCCTGAAGTATTGTTTTAAAGCATTTTTCTGTGATTTCTGAGCTCTTTATTGTCATTGTGTTTAATTAATGAGTATTGTCTTGTGTTTTTATTATTTATTATTAAATATTTTAAACCTTCAAACTGTGGCTGTTTTGTGTAGAGATAATTTAATCTCTAGAGTACTTGCATGTATTTGGTGATACTGTACAAAGCCACTCCAATCGTCTTGCTGTTTGTCACACTTACTAATTGGATAATAACATTATACAGTCAAACTGGTCACCCTTTAGGAAGGGCCTTATAGTAGCTGATAGTAGTGGTTGGTGGCAGCTGGCACTACCTTATAGTCTGGGAAGAAAGGGGGCATAGCTGGAGAACCTATTCCAACCTTCCTTAGGAGTGTCTTTGTGTTTGTTTATAAATCAAATCTTAAAGTGTGTGTGTCAGCTATTTGGGCAGGGACACAAAGTACTGGTTGGACAGAGAGGGTGCTGGAGGTTTTAGCTTGACCACTAGGGTGAGATCTGGACCCTATAGCTGTGCCAGTGGGGATTCTTATTGGGGATCTGGAGAGAAAGAGAGAAACCAGCCCCAGACTGACAGTAATCTCTGTGTGCTCTTAAGGGAAATTGTACTTTTCTGTGTGTGTACTTGTCATCCTCCCAATGTGGATGTCCCTCACTCATGTTAGTGGTGAGGATTGAGGCTCCTTGATTACTGGGCCAGTGCATGGACATCACAGTTACCCTTAGAGGATTTCACATGTTGTCTTATTTGCCTGTTGAGGCTGAGTGTACTTTTCCATTGTTGGAGTATTGCCTTATTTTTTTTGGAGAGCATCTTTTTGCATTTGTTGTAAAGTTTGTTGATGCTGGATGTTCACCATGGCAGTTTGTTTTTACTTGGGGCTCTGGCTTTGATTCTCACTGGAACAGCTGAGTCTATAGACTTATACAAGTGATTGTACAGGGCTTTGGTGTAAGCTTTGGTGTAGTTACCGCTTCCAGCTGGGGGTGGGGCTTGGAAGGTGTTTATACCTTCCCCAATGAAGGCAGTTTGCTTTTTTAGTCTGACTTTGCCCTTTGTGAGTTCTGGTGTTAGTGCCAGTTTGAAGGTGTCTGATTTGTGGTCAGATTTGACTAATGATGGTCTGACACTTGCAGTGGTGGGTTTGTTTGTCATGTTAGTGAGGACCAGATCTAGTATATTTGTTCTTCTGGTTGTGATTTGAACAATTTGCTCCAGGACATATGAGTTAACAAGGTCAAGGAACTTTTGCAGTAGTAAGTTAGGGCTAGAGTAGGTTTCCAAGTTGATGGTGGGATAATTAAAATCCCCCATGACCAGAGTGTTTGGCAGTATCTGGATTGACTCCACTTTGGTCAAGTAGGCCACATGCACATCATGATCCATGGAGGGGATCTATAATTAACTATGACCTGAATGGGGGTCTTACCCATAGTAATCTGAACTTGGAGTAACTCCATGGAGTTGTCCTGGCTAATTAGTCGCGAGATGAATTTATCCTTAATATAGATAGAAACACAATCTCCTTTGGTTCTCACGTTTCCTTTGCAGTCTGAATGTGTGGAAGTAATTGTAGCCTTGCAGGGCCGGGAGTACTCTCTGAGGTCTTGAATCAGGTTTCTGTGACTGCACAGACATTTACATCCTCCAGTGATAGAAGTGCTTCCAGGGTGTGCAGTTTTTGGTTTAAGCTCTTAGGATTTAGCAGCATAACCCTTATTTTGTTATGGTTGGCAATTTTCATGTTGGCAATTTCTTTTTGAGACCTTGCCTAAAAAAGGTACTATGGGGAGGCAAGAGCCTTTGCCAGCAGCTGAAAGCCTAGTGGTGCCAGGTGAAAACTGTCTCTGGCAAAGCTATAGGAACTCATTTCAATGGAAATTCTCCATGAGCTTACTGTTATTTAATGTTCAAGATGAACAATTTAAAATTAATCTAACATTAGGTGAGGAATGCTATGCTTAAGTCTCTTGTGCGATCTTAAGCCTAATTTAGAGCCTGCTTGAAAATGACCTTTTCTAGCACTGAAAATCATTCAGTTTAATTCATTCAGCAGAAATTGCTTGAATCACTTGGATTTAAACTTTTGTCATAAAAATAACTTCATCAGATATTTACTCTTGTATAGCAAACCATTCCAAATGACTTGTATATATCAGTCTTAAGGCTTGCTAGGTTTTTCCTGTTCTTTATGTCTGTTGCTCTATCTCTGAACAGCACTCTGTCATTCTGGTAATTTTCTTAAATTATCTTAGCAGACTAACAAGCTCAATGTTTTCCCTTATGTTTACGTCCAAGCACTCCACACCCCCTCCCTTTGTGGCCTTCATACCTGTCAACCGTCCCTGATTTTCAGGGACATATCTGATTTTGACTCAAATTTTAACTCTGTCCCTCTTAATCCCTCCTAAAACTAGTGACTTTTGGAGGAAAGGTGGTGAATTACACTTAATGAATAATGACAATAATTAAGAGTTATAAACTTCTTTTACTTCAGAAAATGTGTATTAATTCATATGCTCTAATTCTGTCAATGTTTTAAGTTAATAGCACTAATATTTTAAAAGTGTCCATGATTATCCCTGATTTTTTCTTGACTTGTCCCTGATTCTGTTGAAATTTGTCCCCAGTTGGTTGAGAGGTCCGGTGGCCTTGTATATCTGAAGCAGCTTTCCAACCATGCAGATATGCTGTTGAGAATAATCATAGTTTGTAAGAGTCTTTCTTCACATTGCAACATTTTCAAATCAGTTATCAATATTATAAAACTAATCTGTATTCTCTCTAATCTAGTCTTCTTTAATTTAATGTCTAGAAAGCATTAGCAGGTCCCATACTCAATTTCATGTCTCATTAAGCTTATATACATAGTCCTTATCACCTCAGTATTCCTAAAGTTAATATTTTTTTGCCTCAGCCAAGATTTTATTGCACAGTTTTTCTACATAATCTATGTGATTACTGAAGCTAAGTTTACTGTCTACCCATATTCCTAGATCTTCAAGTAATGCCACTCATTACAACTCAAAGTTTTCTATTTTATAACAGTTCTACAAATAACCAAACACCATATGCTTTGTCTTGCCTGTATCCATTTTCACATTTTTTATTTCTGCCCAACTAGTTAAATTGTGTATACAGCTGTGGAATATCAATTGGTCATCCTGTCAAGTTGCATATTTACCCAATTCCAGAAAAATATGTCAGATAGAATATTAATGTCTAAAATATATTGACTGAATGTGTCTATATTATATTATCGTACGATGAAAATAGCGAACGCTATTTCATCGTACCAATAATATCTAAACATCAAAATATTGAACAAATGGAACAACAAATTTTTTCCCAGGAAAAAAAAAATTGCTGCTCCATAAAAAAACAAAACAAAACTTAAACACAAATTTAAGTAGGGGCTTTTCCACCCACACCCCCCTACTTAAATATACCAACTCTGAGATCGCATCTTAGTGGAGCAAATGGCAAAGTCCTGAAGACGGCCCACCAAATTTTTTCTCTGGGAAAAAATTGATGTTCTGTGACTTCGCTATTTTGCCATTTCGACAGTATCGGATCAACTAAATAGCATTCACTATTTAGTCCATTCGATACTGTCATATAGACCCGACTGAACATATAAGTCCCCAAAATGGACCCTTGAGGCACCCTGCTGTCATATTCTATAATGTCTCTCAGACATAACTTATATTCTGTCATTTTCTTTCCGTGCAGCCATGCTGTTAGCCAGTTTACAAGTGGGCTTGATATACCTATTTTGATAAACTTCTTGATTACTGAATTGTGAGTGACTTATTAAATTGTGATATATTCTAATAAAAGCAGAGGAGAGATTGATAAACATCACAATGGTTTGGATGTTCATTTGATGGTCAGTTTTTACATTGTTAGAGAAAAACTAGTTGTAAATAGTAACATATCTGTCTTTGGCGTATGTGTGTTGATAAATGTTCAATAATGTGATTCTCTCTAGCTTTTCAAGTAAATTATTTAGAACTAGTGTTCCCGTATATTGATTCTTCAATAATTATTAATCCTTTCTTATGTGTCCTTGTCTTTGTATGTTTGTCTAACAAAGGTGAAATTGCGAAATTCAAATTTTCCTGTGTCTCAGCAAATTTACAATGTGCCCTGCAGATTTGTTTCAGAGATTTTCCAACAGCTTCTTTCAGGGTTTTAAATCTCTAGTTGTGATGCTGTCCATGTCAAAAGCATTGGATTAATACAGTGTTTACCAAAATGGTTTAATGACATTTTCTGTTACCCGTATCTTTTGATCCTTTTCTACCATATGATTTTATAAAGTGGTTAGTAAATAGGCTAACAATATCTACTGAAACTTGATTTTCAATCATTATCAATAAAATATTCATTTAAAGGCCCTAAGCCTTTATTCCTTATGATGTATTTAAAGAAATACTTTTTGTTTCCTAGATTAATAATTATCCCAAGGTTGTTGAGCCATATGACCATTTACATCTTGCCTGAATCCTTCTTTAGGTCATACCTACTTTCTCTTGAAGGCCAATGCCAGACAAACCCAGAGAAAATTTGTGAATACCTATCCAGTAAGCTAGGTTATGTTTGAAGGAAGATAATGAGTCACACAGCATAATGTGCAGGGGATGTTAATTGAGAAGTTTGGGAAGTGCTAGGTTATAAACTTGTTCATCCACCATATTTTATCTGTTGGTGAAGGTTTAGACCCCCTTGGTTTTGGTGGAGCCACTGAACATATGGAGATACAAGAGGTCCTGGAAAACCTGGTTTCTAACTGAGCAGTAAGTGAGACCACAATATCCTCTAGAAAGTATATAGGACACTGAGTAAAGGAAGAGAGCTTCTAGCCTATCTTGACATCTCAGAAACTTTAGTCTTGTGATTCTTTTTTTGATTAGAAACCTTTGGGGCCTTTTTAAACTATTTGATATGTTTAGTGAGATGCATCCAATAAAGGGGGTATTGTACGTAATAATTTGTCTGAATGATGTTGAGTAAAAATTGAGTGAAATTGAGTGATTACTTTGAAGATATTCCTTTTGGCAATTAGCTACATTAAATAAAAAAATTTCCTAGCAACCACTGTCAGATTGTGGCTAAAAGGGAAGGAATTATCAACTCATGTTCCTAGGTTCTCACACTGCAATTTTGTTTTGCTGTGGTATGTTGGAAAGGAGATACCAGAGGAGGAGTTCGTGAGTCACCTGTAGTAAGAATCAGGTCACAAATGCTGTTCCTGTACCAGATTTGTTTAGCAGCTGCTCAAGGGAATTTTTCCTTATAAATTGTAGGAAATTTAGGCATGCTCTACACTGGAGTTTTGGATATCCCAGTTTATTGAAGGGGAGTCAAATTCAGCTAAAATAATGTAAGTTTAGGAATATCATTTAGAAGGAATCTTACATGGTGATCAATGAACAAAAAAGGTGTACTATAACAAACTATTACCTGAGTAATCTCATCCAGAGCATCTGTAGTTCAATGAGTTCAGTTTACTGGTCTCTAGACATTTGCCTGAGGTAACATATTGCTTAACAAACACAGGGGCTCAACCACAGCTGCCATCAGGCCTGAAGACATGAAAAGTTCAATGCCTGATATAGAGCGAGCATACCTCTCAAACCTAAGGATATTAAATCCAGATAAAGCCAAAACTTGTAAGGAGGCAAAGATCCAAAATCAGGAACAGATTTTAAATATTACTTATATATACTTAAAATGTTGCTAGAATAACAGATTTTGAATTAATATGGATTTTCTGAAAGATATGAAATCAGAAAATCAAATGTATGTAATTATTTAGGGACTTCAGTCTTCAATGATTCACCAGAAATCCAGAAATGTTATGAGGAATAGACCAAAAATATGAGGCAAAAATCTGTACATTCTGTAAAAATCTAGACAGTTGAGAGGTACGAGAACAAGTCCTCTTTTTAAATTTAAATCAAGTCTTAATCACTCTGCAGACATGGATGATTCCAAATGCAGGAGTGCCTCAAGATCAGGCAATTTATTGTTCAGACGTTTGGCATTAAAGAGGGCCACCTTAATGTGATCTGATTTGGGGACTGACATATAAGTTACATTGGAATGTCCATCAAATGAACTCCTCTTAAAAAAAGGCACTGGGAGCATCAAAGGTTTTGGTCAATATACGGAAGCCTTACAATGAGAGATGCAGGCCATCTTTAGCAAAGCGAACTGGATTGTCATGCATCTCATCTTATGCTGTCAAATACTGGATCTTGTTGGACTAACACCACCTTTTAGCTAAAGTTGCCTTTCTTGTTGTTAACTAAGTGTTCCTCATAGTCTTGTTGATCTTTTCTGTGGTCATTTTGATCATTTTATCCAATATATTTATTTTAGCCTTTGTATACATATTCTTGCCTAACCTTCTTTTCTTCTTCTTCTGACTGCTCTCATTAGGGGTCACCACAGTGGATCTATGGTCCACAGAATGAGTGACAGCAGACTTTCATCATGTCGAGTTTCCAGCCTGGAGCCCAACCTTCCTCAGTAGGCACACAATTTAGAATGTCCAATCCACCTGCATGCCTTGGAAATGTGGGAGAAAACCAGAGCAAACCCACATGAACACAGGGATGACATGCAGACTCCACACAGAAGACATTCCAGCTGAGAATCAAATGGAAAACCTCTTGCTGTGAGGCAACAATGCTAACCGCTGCACCACTGTGCCATCCCAAACCTTCTTTTCTTAATTAGCTTATTTCTGTACTTAATCAGGCTTCTGCTCTGTGCACTTATCCTTTCAATTGAATAGCAGTGTTTCTTTCCCATCCTTTTTTTTTCTTTCCCTTCCCCTTTTTTGTTGTGTAATCAACAATATTTATTAATGGCCTCCAGTGGTCTATGGATCAACTTCCCCATACAATACCTAATTTATCTTTCCATATCAATTATGGTAAGAACCTTTGCAACTTAACTGTTAACACTCTTGCAAATAACTTTGTATTGACATGGCATAATGATTTTGACCTATAATTTTAAGATGCTTTTTATATCTCCTTTTTGTGTATAAAAACATAGCTATAGCCTCATCCATTGACAGTGAGACTGGGATGCAGAAAGGCTTATAATTCAGAGACATGCTAATGAGCTATAGCTATCTCTGAATTGCATTTTGTTACCATTGAGATAACCGACCTATGTACAGTAGGGAATTAGTATGAATGGAAACTGACTTTCTGAATTCTTGGGTGAGAATCTGCTCCTTTCCATTACCTCATTAATCTCCTTATCTAAGATATCCGTAAGTAGGAAAATAACTCAAATATAAAAATCAGTAGGGAGCCATCCAGATCTTTCTACCGTGTCACCCTTTAAATGGCTTATCACTTCAATAATCTCTTTCTTCCATATCTTTCTGTTAATTTCTTTCCTGCCCTCCTCATTCAATACCTCCTCTTTTCAAATACCAAAAACTCCTACAACACCTTTCACATTTTCTATAAAGTTTCAAAATGCTTTCTGAAAACTTCCCTAATTTCCATATTAGACTTCCTGTCTACTCTCTTCCCACCCTTAATTTATTCAAGCCATACTCTTTTGCATCTAATAATTAATTTTCAACTTTGACTTATTAACGAAAATAGCAGCCAAATACTACAACTGAACCACAAGGCGTAAGAAACTGCTGCCAAACGCCAATACGGAAACTGTGTGGCAAAATCCAAGCTGTCACGAATAATACTATTCACTCCAAATGGTAAAACTTTTATTATACAAAAATAAGATTAAGCGCTTTCACCTACTAGCAACGTAGGCTTCATCAGAATGTCAGTCAAGTGCATTCAACAGTTTAAATACTTTAAATTTGGCGCCAAAAATTTTTTTTTACACATTTAAAGCCATATACATTCAATACTTATGAAATATTGTAATAAATAATGACATAAAACCTAAATTTAAATCAAAAATTAATGAATATTAATAAAATATTTAAAATAACTTAGATACTAATTTAATACCACGTTAATGCATGTTAATTTACATATTTAAAATACTTTTGAAGTTTTCTTTAACCGGTGTGGTCTTAAAATGTGCATAATTTTCTTAAATTCATGTTCTTTCCATATTATACACCTTGAGACTCTTTATCCAAATTTAATTAATTGTGTCCTTTTCTTTTTAAATTCTTTTCCATTTCTTATATAGAATTGTTGATATTTGCTTTCTTTATATGCTTTTGCCATTTTTGACGGACATTGTCTATTTTATTATCTATTTAATTTTTCGTTCTTTTAAGACATTTTATAATCCATTTTTTACTTATGCTTGTTTGATTATAATTGACTTTTCCATTGTCTTTAAATTTACCCTTTATATTTGTATTGTTTCACCTAGTTCTCAATTTTTTTAAATTATGCCATTTTATTAATATATTGTTTATATATGTCATTATATTTATATATGTTCCTAATGTTTATTATTTTTTTTCTTAAATTATATTACTATCATTAATAAATCTATTAATTATATTCTCTTTCTATTATGAGTTATCTTCATCAATTTCCTTAATTATAATATCCACTGACTTATTCCGCTAATCTATTATAAAGTATTTCTATACTGAATAGATTCAAATTAAATTTTTGGCGTTAATTCATATTTAATAGAATTCCAAAAGTCTTTATTAAATTTTGATTGACGTTGTCACACTCATTAATTTTCAAATTAAACTTTTATATTTTGGAATGGAATTGTACTCTCAATATATACTTCCAAACATTTATCTTCTGAATTCCTCCAAAATAATGTATCAGAACCGCATATTTCATTCTACCTTCACTATAATATAATTCATCCAGATAGTAATTGGTATGACCATGTCCATCCTTAAATAATTGTCTCCATCTCTTAAATGCTCAATTTTTCTATGCAGTCACATAACCTCTATTGTTAGACCCCTTCAGTTATTAATTTAATACTTTAAATTCAAGTCTATTGGGTTTACCTTTAAGGTTATATGTCTTATAGCTGTTTAAATCCAATTTAAAACTTATTTTTAATACCTAAATCTTCAAATGTTGAACCTTAATTTTAGATTTTAATTGACATTTTACCATCGGATAGTCTTCTTATGTTCATATATTCATGTTTGTTTCTATTAATACTCCATTGGGATCTTTCCTTGTGCCATGTATTCATGGTATGTGTCTATGTTCTTAGCTTTGGTATTATTTTCTATATGTTTCTCCTTTAATATCTTATCCCTTTATCTTTGTCTATTAGATTTTATTTAATAGATCTTTAATATTATTCTGTTTTAACATTTCTCACTTCTGTATCTTATCTGATATTTTACTTTTCATCTTTAATATCCTTCATTAGTAATCTCTTATTTCTGATTTTTTCTTTTATATCCTACCTTCATTTTTAATGTAACTTCTGGTTCTAATCTTGAATACTTTTACCTAATTGTCTTTTCTAAATTTCCTCTTCATAATAAAATACTTTTTTATATTTGTTTCTGTTAATATGTATCTTAAATTTTAGTGTATTCTTATATATTTGACTTCACTCATTGTCCACTAACCTAATGTGAGGATCGTAAATATATCTTTCAATTTGTATGTAAACTATTGACCTCTTATTCCCTAAATTTCCTTTACCCTCTTTGTACCTTTCATATTCTCCATTGTTTTTTCCTTCTTGTACCACTCCTGTTTAACCTTACTTTCTTTTCTAATTGTCTTTTTATTTTAATTCTGTTGTTTCCATTGAACTTCTTTTTCTACTTCCTTTCTATATTGATCTACTTTTTCTTGTCTTTCTTTTATACATTTTTAATTCTATAATTTTACTTTTTTATTATGATGAATATATTTTAATCATTTTCAAATTGTTAAATAAAATTTCCCATCTTAATAAAACAATTTTCATATCATTCCAAATTTCAATTATAAAGATTTTTTATTAATAATTCACATTTTTTCATAAAATCCAAAGATAAATTTATGAACTTTGCTTTAGCTAAATTCCATTGGTACTTTAAAAATAAGCCATTGATTTCCAAATTCTTATTAAGCTTTAATGTCTTTGTTAAGTTATTTAATTTAAATGTGTTATTTTAATACCATTTTTTCAAATCTTGTACATTATGTTTTTGCCTTTGTTATTCATATCTAATAGTCTTTTTAAACTTTTAGTAACTGTTCATATGTCTTATTTTTGCTCCTTTGCTCTGTCTTTCTTTATTGCCTGATCGCAAAGGAATCTATTGTAATTTCGGGCGGCTACTTTATTATGTCGCATGCGGAAATAACCTGTCCCCAGTCGTACTGTTGCATTATGGTTCCCTATGACGGTATAATTCCTTCGTCCAGATGCTCCTTTGCCATTCGGGTCGCGTTGAGCAATTAGACATTCCTTGTCATGGCATGTCTTCGCCACCAGGATGCTTTCTGACCAATTTCGCTCTTTTGCAGCAGAATTCCACTCATGATCTCCGTTTGACCCCATACTGTATCGCTATTTCACAAGACTACTGCCGTGCACCCTAACTGTTCCGCACATCACCTACCGATATAGCACACCCTGACAAACGCTTAAGAATCATACCAAATAAACTAAACTATGCAAAATCAAGCTGTCAAAATATATATCCAAATGGTAAAACTTTATAACACAAAATTAACTTTCACTAACAAACTTCAATAAATTCATAATTCATTCAAAATTAAAACTTTCATTAGCAACAAGTTTCTCAATTAAACAATCATTCAATATTTATACATACAAAATTTGATCATAAAATTAACACATTAAAATAACTCTAATATTATAAACAAAATTTAATTAAAATATTTAAATAAAAATTATACTAAAATAAATATATAAAATATAATGCCAAATTATTAAATAATTAAAATATTTAAAACTTTTGTAAGATACTATTTAAACAGTAGGATCTTAAATCTCCAATACTTTTTAAATATATTGTTTTTTTATACCCTGGGGTAGTTACTGTCTAAATACCAAATTATTTCATGATTTTCCTTATTAATGATGTTTGCAAACTTTTTACAATTTCTAATGCATAATTGTCATTATTCTTTTAAATTCTTTCCTTTTCCAATTTAATTAGACATTTGTAATTTTGCCTTATATAATTTCTATTCGTTCCTTTACGAAAATTTTTGCCATTTTACTATTTATATGCTCTTTTAAAATCACTTTTAATACATTTTTTACTAATTATTTCATTATTTTTACTTTTTGCCTTTTCCAAATGTCTTTCATTAGCCTTTATATCATATTTTTGTACCTAAATGTCTTTATATTGTTATTGATGTGTGCCATGTTTATTTAAATATTTTACTTATTCTATGAATATATTAATAACAGGTTCCATTTTTTAATTTTTCTTTTTATTAGTGTCACATATATTAATTAGTCTATAATGAATAATTATTCCTCCTTTATTATTCACATTTCTTTTTATTCCTAAGGATAAACTTATTCACATGATTCATTAATTCCTGCTTAACTTTTTTAAGAGTTAATCATTAATGCTGAAATTGCTTTGATAATTAATTTTTTTGACGGTACATTCTAATGCCTAATGATTATGTGATTTTAATTTTTTTTAGAGTGTCCTTTCAAATTATAATGTTCCAATTGTTCCCCTTAATTATATTGTTGCCGTGAATTTCAAACTACCCATTATATATAAACCCATTGATCTTCCTTCTTCCATATATATATATTATCCAAACCTGCACCTTGATTGTTCCATACTTCCCTTAAATCATATTATCCCAATTAGTACATATGAGAATGGTCCAATATTTATACAAATTCTCTTCCTAATTTGCTCTTGTAAGAATGCTTCTAACCTGTGATTGAGTGTCTGAATTATTCCCTTATAAGTTAAAATTTTATATGTAGATTTAAACTCAACTGGTTTTACCATAAGGTTACATTTTAATGTGTTAATAACCTCAAATTTCATTTGGAAATTTATACTCCAATTGAATAAATTACTTTAATTTTAATTGGGACTTTAAAACTCCCATGGATTTCTACTTTACCTTATATAGCTTATTAGTCTTATATCTCCTTGGAATTTTTTTTATATGAATGTGTCTTAATTTAGATATTTTTTCTCTTTCTTTGCTATGGATTTTCATTATATCTATTCATTCACATAATCCTCATTTGGTTTTAATATTTTCCATTAAGCTCTTTTTTACTTTTAACTATTTTCAGTTCTGTATCCTTATTGTTATTTTTGACCTATTATCTTTAATCTACGACCCTATATCATTTCGTTACTTTCTATTTTTGGTTCTTTTAATTTATGGACCTTTTACTTTTAATTCGTAATTTCGGTTCTATTAATGACTTTTATATTTCCTTCATTGTCTTTAAATTTTCATTATATTACTAAAATAATTCTTGAATATCTTGTTTGTTAATATATTGCATTAAGATATTGTAAAACTTCTATTATTTCATATTACATGGCGCACTGGGGTGTAATTACATTGGAAATTATTACTGCAGACTTTTGCTTTTAACTATTTTCCTTTCCATTCTCCATTCTACACTTCTTAATTCTTTTCCCAGTCTTTTGTCCTCCTTGTACCCTTCTTTCCTTTCTATTTCCTTTTCTATTTCACTTTGTATCTTTGTTCTCCAAATTGTTCCTATTACTTCCTTTCTTTCATTTCTACTAGTTTTTACTTTGTATTATCCTTGTATTTTATATATTTAATTCTTAATTATTTCTCCATTTTAATATATTTAATTTAATTCATTAAATTATTTAACTTTAATTACAATTTAATAAATAATTCTCCAATTTTCAATAGAATCCAAACAATTTTAATTAAAAATTTTTTATAAAAATTCAATTGTACTTAAAAGTTCTGTATATAAATTTCTTTAGTAATCAATTTGTTTAATAAATCCTGGATTAATTCCTTAAATATCATATGTTTTTAAGTGTTGTTTAAAATTTCTTTAAATTTCCTTCCAAATTTTTAATTCTTTTATGCCTTAGTGCTTAATTGCTTATTTTTCCTGTTTGTTTTTCAAATAAAGTCTTATTTCTACTTTTCTCAATGTTATGCAATTGACTAAGTTTTGTCCTTCTCTTTGCTGTTCCATCTAATTCGTCGTTTTTGCGAATACTGTTCCTTGGGATTCCGTTATTTAATTTCGCGCTAGCAAGTACGTTGGTCCCGGCCAGACGTTTCATATTCCTGCTAGGCAATACTTCGCTCCGCAGTGTCCTTTGCATTCCGGATGCGTCATTACATACGAATTCTTGATAGCGTCTAGTCACCGCACTTCATGCCCTTTTTACCACTGTCCGCTTGTGTGCGCCTTACCATCATGCTCCTTACCCAAACTCTCATCTACAGAACCCTGACTCGTTGCACCCCAAACTGTCGCAATCCAACTGTTAACGAAATCCATCACTCAAAGCTAACCTAATTACAAATATAACCAATACTAAACTGATAAAATAGAAGCATAAAGATTAAACAATTAAAATTATTTGGCAAAAAAGTTTACAATTTAACTATACCAAAGTTAACAAAATTTCATTCAATAATAAGTTAATTAACCTCTAAATAATTATACATTAAATCATTATACATTAAATACTTTAAACATTTAAATTAAAATTATAAAATATAATACCATATTTTAAACAAAATTAATTAAAATATTTATAAAATATTATTTAAAACTGATAGAATTAAATAAAATTCATAATTTAAAATTAAAATATTATACTGGTAGAATATTCAATAATCCCAAATGAATATTTTAAATACAATATGCTTTTGTAAGATTCTTTTTAAATGTTGATTCTGTTGTAATATTTTTCTAAATATAATTTTTTCTTTAATAAGTTGCGACATTCTTTTCCACTTTATTAAATGCTTTGCCATATTTTTACGAAAATTTTTTCCATTTATAATAATTATGTACTTGTCATTATACTGTTTTAAACACTTTGTTCCTTTTCCAATTATATTTGTCTATTTTGCCTTTTAAATTGTTTATTAAGCCATTTTTACAAATTTGCCTTTGTTACTATAATGTATCTTCTCATTTATTATGGTTGCCATTTCCTTACTTATTTTCATTATTTTATGAATTTGTACTATAATTCTAAATCTTTTATTTTTGTTTGCTTTTATTCAATATTTTACTTATTCTTATAATTATATATTCACGTTACTTAAATTTTATTTTTTCTTCGATATATTCACCTATATCTAATAATTATATAATGTATTCTTTACTTCATTTATATACATATCTTCTGTATATTGGATAATATATTCTTGTTTCAGGTAAGCCTATCTTCTAATAAAATTATAACTGCTTCTCATAGCTTAATGGAATTTGTTCTAATTTATGTTTGACATGGCCTTGATTATTATTGTTTGACGTGAATTTCCAAAAGCTACTACTCTGATTTATATACTCTACAAACCCATTGAATGCTTCCTGACTTCCTTCCCATATAATATATATGTCATCCAGGAAGCGTGAGTAGTACTTGATATGTCCCATAAATTCACTATTAAATACAAAATTCTCCTCCCAATCTAGCATGACCATATTGGCGTAGATGGGGGCGCATGCAGCCCCCATCGCCACCCCTCTGATTTGTTTGAATATCTCCCCTTCATAGTATATAAAATTATTTTCTAATACTATAGACATTAGGTCATGAACTAGATGGGTTTTATCCCTTGTAAGGTTACTATGTCTGTATATGCTGTTGTAAAATGCCTCCAAACCTTCTTCTTTGGGGATACACATAAACAGGTCTATCACGTCAATAGAAGCAAAAATCAACTGTTGAGATTTTAAAGTAACTGGAAACTTTTTTAAAAACTCCCATGAGTCCTTTACCATATGTTCAACCTTATTATATACATGTTTCAATGTAGTATCTATTAATACTCCCATTGGAAAAGTCTTTGTTTTGCTGCCCGATATAATGGGCCTAAATGGTGGGTCCTGTAAGTTCTTATGGACTTTGGGTATTCCGACCATTGTGGCCAGTGTGGGATACTCTACCTTTAGATATTCATATATCTCCTCATTAATCCTGTTGTCTATTAGGAATTCTTCAATATTATAGTCTATCCTCCTGTAAGCCATAATTAATTCATTTTTAGATATTGTCTCATAGTTCGATGTATCATGTAACATCTGATATATTTTACTATTATACTCTGTTTGATCATACACCACTATACCCCCACCTTTGTCGGGCTTCATGATTCTGACACTATTATTCTTTTTCAAATCCATAAGGACCCTCTGTTCATCTTCAGTTAAGTTGGTCTTAACTGTTCTGGGGTTCCTTTTAATCTTGTATATATCTTGTGTGACCAATTTCTCATATCTCAAAATTTCCTGATTCATAATAGGCATAAAACTACTCTTTTTTCTAATGACGTTGTTGCTTTCTCTGTTAATATTGTTGTCCTTAAACATTACTGCTAGATTCAACTTCCTTATATATTTCTTGACTTCACATATGGTATCCACCATCCTAAAGGAGGGAGTCGGTATAAACTTCATACCTTTGGACAATAGACTGAAATGGGCAGGGGATAAAGCTAGGTTGGTGTAATTGAAAATCTGAAAGTTATTATACTTTGACTTATTCAAATCTGAGTCCCAACTAACCCACCACCTCACGTTTCTCTTAGCCATCTCTACACCAAATTTTGTCTTCTTCATAATCCTTAATTTCTGTATTAACTTCACATTTAACCTGCCATCCTAACCCTTCTGCCTTTCCTTCCAATGCCATACTCTGAATTTGTCTGAGCTGTTCTTCCATATTCTGCATCAATTGCTCCATCCTTTCATCATATTCTCCTTCTCTTCCTCATATACCTACCTCTCCATATAGCTTTCACACTCTTATTCACTCAATGCGCTAGCATCCTGCTTTAGTCCATGTCGCTTAATGCGCTGCTTCCAATCTATACTCTGAGCACTTCACCAATGGTCTGAATTCCACCTCCAGTCTCTTTCAATTTGCTCCCTATTATCCCAGTCCAACCCAACCATAGCAGGATTTGTAATGCTACGTTCCTTACAGTTTGTATCCATTATCTTCCCAATCATTTTGTTATTTTCCAGTCTATGTACCTAGCTCACGTCTGTTCCCACATGTTGAAAACATGAAGTCTTTCTCCTCTGGTTTTAGATGTGTCACACATGAAATGAAACTAAACAAAAGTGCTCAATAAACTACATTGGAGAGGATCTCTGACTTTGTTCCTTCGTTTTTTTTTTTCAGCTGTTAAAGAGCTGTTTCCTTTAAAACATGGTTTAATTCCCTCAGACTTCATTTAATTTCTGTGTGACTCTTTCAAGTTACTTCACCAGACAGTACTCCTGTACAGGTCGTGAAAAGAGGCACATGTCTACTGGGCTGTTCCAGGCTGTTAGCCAATGTATTATACATGTTACATATTTGTCTTTTGAATTCCTGCACCTTTCACACAGACATTGATTAGTACTTTACTATATGCTGTTTGAGCAGAATTCCCGGCATGTCTCTTGTATTTTAATGGGTTGCCAGATGCATTTTCACTAAATGTGAGTTTCAAGAGAAGTTTACTCTTTCTCATGCTAAATCTGTTTTCAATGTGAGAATGTTTTGTTTAGAAAATGGCTGTTGTGCTTTTTTTCCAGTAAAATTTGAAATAACAGTTTTAAATGAAATCTAAATCTCTGTGATAACTGTAAAAGTAAATAAGAAAATAGTATGTACACAGATAGGTTTGAACAGTGTTTATTGTAACTGGGGAGAGACAGCCAAGAAATGGGACATTGGTATGGCTGCCAAGGGTCTGATTAATTACCCTGTAGTCTCATTTGTCCTTGGTCCAACTCTGTTGAATCTGGAGGTATGTACTGCAACAATACAGCATTATTAGTAATTCAAGTAGGTCAGACCCGTATTGCGTGATGTCAGAAGGGACAGGTATTCTAGATGACAGAGAAGGCATGTTAGGCCTCCAATTCCAAAAAAAAAAAAAAAAAATAGGGAATGGCTACCAATCAACAGCAACAACATGTTGGTAGTTACCAGGCACGAATATTTGGAATGATCATCAGAACAGTCTGATCTTCATCCATTATGTAGTAATTGTTGCACATTACTGTGATAGAGTCTTTTCTACAAGATCGGACTGTAAATGATTTCTGCATGTAGTTAAAAACTGTTATTTTGGCAGTTAATACAAAGGACTAAAGCTCCAACTTGCTAATGAGCTGCTTCCTCTGGCAAGGGTGCAGGGTTTGAATTTTTTCCCCTTCTTTTACCTATTGTTTCACACTGAATAAGTAATTTAACCAGACAGTGCATTGGAGTAATTGGGAATTTGGACTAGCTTCCTTAAAGTTTCCTGAACTGCGTGCCTGGTAACTACCAACATGTTGTTGTTGATTGACAGCCATCCCCTATTCCATAACTGAACTAATTCAGTAAGTGTTATGATAATATCACCAGCACAGTATTTTTATTTTATTTATTTTATTATTATTTAACATTTGTTTGCCAGGATAGTCCGACTGGACAACGTGTCCATTTTCAGTGGAGTCCTAGGGAGAAAAACTCCATAAGTTTACAGAGAGAAGAAAATTTTACAAAAGAGACATTACAGAGTAGTAGCATACAGATTGTAGACTTTACAGCTGTTAGTATACAATAAGAGAATATTCTCCCTTTTGGTTGAAAAAACAAGTGTATAAAATATACAATGAGAGTAGTGGTTAATATTTCTTATCTTTTCATGAATATTCTTCCATTTAAACTGTGTGACAGCTGGGTGAATTTTATGGTATGATACTAATGATCTTTATACCGTTTAATGCACTTCATTCAAAACTGTCAATAAGGTACATGTAATTTATTTCTTCATCAAAATAAGGAGTGTACTGTATCAACAAAATGACTATAACTGTTAGTGGGGTGGGGGTCTCTGTGAATGAAAATATCTTATGCTTTTATCTGGTAATTTTTAAACAGTTTTTAATCTGGCTTTGCAGGACTAATGTACTTGTGTTTGAATCATTAACACCTATGTGATGTAGAATGTCACACCTCTAGCAGCCTATACATATCCTTGCATTCCAGGGCAGTTTCTGAAAAAATAAACTTCAAAAGCAGAAGATAAACAAATGTAAATATTTTGTGAAAAATAAAAGCTATTAAAACTGTACCAGTAGCAATGTTATCAGTTAGAAGTGTTCTTAGTGGTGATAATAGTCAGTGCATTTATATTTTTCCATAAATAATATAATATTAATTCATCCAAACGCAGAATTATATTTTTGCTAAACTTTCACAAACAAATTGTCATATCTTGGAAAATGTACAGCATAGATGTATATTATTACAACACTTTCATTAACCAGATAAAAGCTTTCAAATAACAACAAGAAATTCTTCTTTGAGTACATGTTTATTTAGATATTTACAGAAGTATGAAACATATGCTTAAGTGGATAATTAGCAATATAAATAACAATGAATGTATCTCAAGATGTGCTACTTGTTTTGTTCAACAACATCCAGGGTTTTACCTGATACCATGCAGCAGTCTGTAAGTCACTTGTTTTTTTTTTAAATATTAAGTACTTATGGAAATACTGCTTATTTTCATAATTACTAACAAACAACTAGCAACATCTGGAGTACAATGTGATATAAATGGACATTACCAATGAATTTTCCTGTCTGTCACCATGGCATTTCACACCATACCTTTCAATAGCATGTAGGTCTCTCAGTTCTGAAATTATGATCACAAATATAAAGATATGAATAATAATAGTGATATCCCCACAAATTATCACATTAATAACAATGCCCTAAGCATGCTATCAGTCGTGAGGGATTTGGGCACCCAGGTTGATAGCCACCTGACTTTTGACCACCATATTGCTTCTGTTGTATGGAAAGCCTTCTACATGACCCACCTCATAAGTAAAGGTATCTCATCCAGGGATAAGGAGGTCATAACATCCCTGTATTATTCCCTTATAAGGCCCATTATTGAGTACAATGCCAATTTCAGCATGTGCCTCACAAAGCACATGCAGCAGCTGGAGAGACCAGAGGTTCCTCACCAGGAGAATTCAGGGCCTCAAGCATCTACCATACACAGATAGGCTAAAAGCCCTAACCCTCTACTCAGTTTCCTACAGACTCCTCAGAGGTGACCTGTGTCTGGCACATCCCTTGATGGGACTGCTGCACATCCGCAAGTCAAGCTCCACTTGAGTAACTCACATGTGTGGTCTCAACCTGGTCTGTGACATCAACAGGACTTGCTGGCGGGACAGATTTGTGTCCCAGAGACTCCTCCATCTATGGAATAGACTCCCTGTTCATGTCAAGCAGCGTACCTCTTTACCCCTTTTTAAGAGCAATCTGGATAACTAAATGGGACACAAAAAATTCACCCCTGGGATTCTACCCATGTCCCTGCTGGACAGGGGCATTGGGTGCTGACTTGTCTAAACATGGGCTAAACTCTTGTCTAGGCTTATAAGGGCCTCAGGGCCAATAGCTTAGTAACCTCCTTTGAGCCTATGATCCTTTAAGTAGCAAACAATGAATCATTTCTCTGCTGCAGGGCATTCTGGATTAACAGCCTTAGTGTCATTTTGTTAATAAATCCTTGCACTTTCTAATATTGCCTATTATTAACTGGTACATCACCTAATTAATGAAGGCAGATCCAAAAAAAATCTGGATGCCATAAGGAGCTACGGGTGTTAACTGGAAGTAAATAAAAAAGGCCCTATAGACGTGAGCAAGTGAAACTATTTTGGAATATATGACTTTGTCTATTATTATTATTTTTATATAGAAATCTAGAAAGGATTCACTCATCAGTGTAGCTATAAATACTGGGTTTGAGGGATATCAGTGGATAAAAATGACTTACCCTGCTGGGCTGATGAAGTTAATAAGTCATTAGTCTGTCTTTACATGACAAGTGTGTATTTGTATAAAGCAAATTGTAATATTTTATTATGGCCATTTTTATTACAATCAGACATGTGATATGTGTATAGTCAATTTAGTGGCTGTAATTGTTAAGTACAGATATTGCAGGATTGAATTACTCTGAAATAGGCACTTTTGTTATTATTGGTGCATACATTTTGTTTCACTGCTTACTGGAAAAAATGTTAAAACTACAAATTTAAAATGTACTCTAACAAATGTTACTATATTAGACAAGAAATATAATTCCAAGGAATCAAGATGTTGAATAAAGGAACACACACATTTATGCATGGTCCTAAAAATGTATGAAGAAGGGCCATGGTTTTAAAACACTTAATCCATCAGTTTCAATGCATTTTTAGTGAATGCGAGCTTTGATGGAAGAATAGTTTATTATTGCTCATGCTAAAACTGTTTTCAAGAAACTTTTACTGTTGTTCATCTATTTTCAATGTGCAATTGTTTTGTTTATCAAATGGCCTTTAACGTTTGTGATATAAAATTAGAAATTAAAGTTTTAAATTAAATCCACGTCTCTGTGATCACTGTAAAAGTAAAGAAGGAATAGTAAGCACACTGACAGTTTTGAACAATGTTTATGGTAACTGGGGAGAAATAATCATGTTAAGGGATACTAGGATGGCTGGGGGGGGCATGGTCCATTACTCTACCTAGGGCCTCTTTTGACCTGATTGCTCATACTCTGAATAGCAGTCAAACTGCAGTTGGAATACCCTGTACATCTTGACATAGGCAGTCTTACCTTTCCAGGGTGGTGATGCATATGCATGCTGCTGGCAGATACCTAATGCAGTAATATATTCTCCTAAGACAATTATAATAACAAGAATAAATTAAATAATATGCACCCCATTCACCTAGAAAGCCTTTCAATTCCCTCCAATATAGAAATGAAAAATGAGTCTTCTGTATGTTCTCTGGTGCTATAAAACAAAAGTACCATTAAGCGACATGCCTACAACAATTGCATTTAGTCAGAGCTGTAACTAGGGTGTGATATAGTAGGTGGATGCCTGTTTTGCAAGCTGTCATGGTGTACAATAAGCAGGTGCTGATGATGTGGATGTACAGTACTGGCACTGCCTTATGAAGCCACAGGAAAATCACAGCTTTATAATGGAATGCTGATACTGTATTTATGGCACTATGGAAGTGCTGCAGTGCTTAGTGTGAGATAATGTGTGGCAGTAACAGTAGAAATCTGATTGTTATAGTTTCAGGAATAGAGAAGAGCAAGCTCCTTTTTAGTGCTTCGAGAAGAGCTTTTTGTCGAGTCCTCGGGTTTTCTAGTGGGGGCACCAGTTTGGAAAAGGGGATTTGCACAGTGTACCAGATGAGCTAGCTATGGTTCAGCATTTGTTATACAGAAAAGCAAGAAAAGAAATGTCTGTGAAGACAAGACAAATGCTTACATCTTGGCTAGCTAAATGTCTTTTTCACATTGACTTAGATGATCAGGATGGTGCCTCTGTGAGGCACTGCATTGGTACCAACACTGCTCACCACAGCATGATATGCCAGAAGCATTGGACATCTGTCTGGCAAGACTGTACTAGGCATTCACTTTATACTGGGAAGGCTCACATAAGTCAGCAGTAAGGTACTGTTGGTGGTTTTTGTGATGACCCACCACTGGACCAGTAATCAAGGAGCCTCAATCCTCACCACTGGCAACAATGGGGGATGTACACTGGGAGGATAATACACAGCTATTTCCAGATGCAGTTCTCTCCATCAAGTGCAATTTCCCTTAAGAGCACACAGAGACCCCAGTCGGTCCAGGGCTGGTTTCTCCCTCTTTCTCCAGATTCCCAATAAGACTCCCCACTGGCACGGCTATACAGTTGAGATCTCAGTTGAGTGGCCAAGCCAAGACCTCCAGTACCCTCTCTGTACAACCAGTGCTTCATGACCTTGCCCAAGTAGTTGACACACAGACTCTTTGAGGTTTGATTTACACACACACACACACACACACACACACACACACACACACACACACACACACACACACACACACACATACACACACACACACCTGGGAAAGGCTGGCACAGCTTTACTAGCTATGCCCCCTTTTTCCCAGACTATAAGGTAGTTTTCACTAAAACCAGCCAACTCCTTATCAGTTATTTTAAGGCCTTTAGCAAAGGGTGTCCAATCATACTGTGTAATATTAATATCAATACAAATGGTAGTTTGAGCAAGGCTATTAGGAGTGGACCAAACAGTGTCACCAAACAAATATGTAAGTACTCTCAAAAATTAAATATCTCTACACAGATCAGCCACAATGAAATGTTTAAATATATTTAATAATAAATAGTAAAAGAACAAGAAAATACTCAGTATATATTCACAGTGACATCAGAGTTCAAAATCACAGGAAATATTTAAAACAACATTGCAGGACAGTCTCAAATAAATAAAAAAAAATATCTAAACTGAGCTTCACCATATTCCTGACTGAATCTAAGAGAATTACTATACCTTAGTTAACTTACTTAATCAGAGCAAGACAGATGTTCTGGTGAATGTTTCTTGTCAGGTCCAAGACAGAATACAGAATAACCTGTCTCACTAAGAGACTCCTCAAATTAATATCTCAGATATTACTGCTGGGGTAGCTTACAGAATTACATCATTTCTTGTCATCTGACTCTATTTCAGGTGAAACCCCCACTGCTGGAAGCTTAGCAGTATTTATCATCTACCTGTGAAAATACATAGACCTCAGATCTTTGGCAGATGCTGGAAGTCATAATACAATTGCATTCCTTCATACTTTAGAGTAATTAGTTCACTCAGAAGACAATACAGAAAGTTCCTTAGTACAGACATTGTGTATATAGCTCATTGAAAACTGAAAGATGCCATCTTGTATTGTGTAGCCACAAAGTGATTTAATTTCAGCTATTTTTCTGAAGTTAACTTCCTGTATTCCAGTTTCCACTGTTAAAATATATACATTTAAACAGTTACAATAGATCATGCACATTTCTGTTCTATTCTAGTAGGGCACACTGTGGTTCTATTTTTAAACACAAGTCTTTTGCAAATTGCCTTTTCAAAACACAGCTCTGTACAAGCAGTTTGATATGCACATGACATACAGTTCTAATATATTTGTAACACAAGCATCTTTCACAAATCATTTCAATATTCACCAATGACATAATCATTTACAAAATTCCAGCTAGCTGGGCTGGCAGTATCTCCTTTCGTCACACTCCTTATACAGCAGATATAGAAAAATCTCAGACTCCTTGCTGCACAATTGGAGAACCCTGCTGAAAGGAGTGCCCTTAGAAGACAGGGCCATACACCATATCTCATTCCAGAAAACTATGACAAGCTTCTCATAAGCACACCTGTTGACTTTTTTTGACATGTGTCAAGAAATATAAGGCATCTTAGTAGCATGACCTGTAGTGGGGTTTACATAATGTAGTGTGAAAAGTATTGGCATATCATGGCGGTATAAAGGTACAAAAGACAACATTAAATGTGTGCGCTACATGCACAATCATGCCTATCAGATCAGATTTTCTTTTTAGAGTCTCCATTTGCTGTAAAAGTAATACATGCTGCAAGACATTTCTATTGGGGGTCACTGACCCACCCACACATGCTCAGTGCACTTTGCAGGTGCTCATGCAAGTGCACAAGACTGAGAGAGAGAGCCTCTTAGCATGAATACGTCCACGAGTCTGATGTATAGTTAAAGCAGTTCAGTAATGTTCATGATATAGTGTATAACTACCACACTTAGCCTAAATTTTATGTGATATAAAGCCAGTCTGCAGCCAAGAACATCACTGTTCTAAAGAAAGATTGCTAACTGACAATCTCCCTAACTGCAGTCAGAGGTGCAGAACCTTTTTTCATCAAAATCTGTATTTCTTCTTTGTGAGGTAAGTTTGAACATTCTGATTTTGTACTAAGCTGCTCTACCTCCAGCAGGAAATGTTTTGTAGATCTGTACATGTGCTGCAATAAAGTGTGTAGTAACACTTGTAAGCTAGAGCTGTATACCATTCAAAATTTGTTACCTTGGGCCCAAAGGCTTAAGTGAGTGAGCACTTCAACAATAAAGTTCAACAGTATACATTTTGTGAGTAAGTGGTCTTGCCAATATGAGATGTCAGCTGAGTATGCTGTTGCTGTGTAAGGCTGTGTACAGGTAGTTGTAAAGGCCTCAGTACTGGTAGGCTCTGATTAGGTTGGTTTCATTTCTGCAACTGTTCTTAATTGCATGTTCTATAGATAGTGTGTGAGAAATGTTTTGTGGGGTGAAAAGAAGCTTCCAGAACATAACACGTCAGTGCTTCAGTATACACCATTATTTAGCACAGGTGTACATTAATTGTTATGTATGTGTGTGTGTGTGCGTGTGTATGTGTGTGTGTGTGTGTGTGTGTGTGTGTGTGTGTGTGTGTGTGTGTGTGTGTGTGTGTGCGTGTGTGTGTGTGTGTGTGTGTGTGTGTGCGTGTGTGTGTGTGTGTGTGTGTGTGTGTGTGTGTGTGTGTGTGTGTGTGTGTGTGTGTGCGTGTGTGTGGTGGGGGTTGTGTTACTGGTTAGGTATACCTTCTTTAACTCCTTGTGACTAGCTGCCTTACAAACTTCTATGTAATCTACAAACAGGATAATGTCAGTTTGAGCAGCAACAAACTTGTAGGGCACAATCATAAAATTTCTCTATGTAGATACTTGCCACATAACATAGCTGAAATGCCTGGTTTTCTAACACTAACACTATTGTGCCTGCAGACAATCTGCTGTTATATGGGTTATGTCCCTTTTCTGCCCCCATTGTCCCTCTCTGTATATGTAGTCAGCATAACCAATTATGCATATAGCCATATGCAGACAAAGGCATGCCATGTACAAGTTCAGCCACAGTCAGTCATCACACAGATGACACTTGACAGTGGTGTTTTGTTGGAAGCCATTGGCTGATTTGTCAACTGCAGGATGGACATGCCATGTATACTGTCCATCTTCTCACGTGGTGGAGCACACTGTACCAAAGTTATATGGACAGCATCTGCAGGTATGCAGGGGTGTGTATTATAGACCACATACACTCACACAGTCCATAGCTTTTAACTTACTCTGCCACCGTATACTGTTAGAGACAAAAGCATGTATTGTTGTGGAATGTGTAAAGTTTGCAGATACAAACATGAGAGTCCTTTTATTTTAATTGAAAATTTTGATTTTACTATATATCTTAAATATATAGCAATGTATTCTGGTTGCCCACATTATTATATATGGATGACAATGCATATTTTTGAAACAAGGATCAAAGAACACTTATATTCCATTAGAATGAAAGACAGCAACAATGCCTTATACAAACATACTGTGACGTGATAGATATAAAAAGTTTTTATTCTCTGTCATAGAACATTTACCATATGATTTGAGGGTGGCAATTACAAGAATAGGTTAGAACGCAAGGAAACTAAATGGCAGATTAAGTTAAAAGCTGACAACTCCCCCAGATTGAGTCTATATATATATATATATATATATATATATATATATATATATATATATATACATATATAAATGTTTTTTAAGGGACAAGAGGTTAAAAACAAAATAAAATATAACATCTTATAACAGTTTTGAAATGTCTATTGACTTATATTTACAAATGTTAAAAGTTCTCATTTTTTTACACTGTGCATTTTAGTTAATTTGCTATTTAAATGATTGCTAAGTGTTAATTGTCTGTGCAATTTGATTGGTCAAAATGGGTTTTTAAACCTTGAATTTTTAACTGTAGTTATGTGGTTTCTGAAGAATCCTTTTAGACAAAAGTGTAATAAAAGTTTTTTAATGCTAAAATGGTTGTTCTTTGACTGGCGTCCACATATTGACCTTAGTGGATTATTTCTTTTCGTTTGTAAAAACCTGTATTAAACAATTTGTATTTGTGATTAAAACTGCTGTGCAATTGACATAATCAAATTAAATTGAGATAATGGTTTTCAACTCAGAGTCTGCCTACCATATCCTGTGGTATTGATCCAGATTGTTTTAAAAAATCTTAAGGTTATTATTGTCCTTAACAAAGTCTGGGAGTGGATTCAGTTTTCCTGTGATGTATACTTAAGTTTGTTCTAGTCTGTTATGAATATTTTACTTTTTTCTATATGTGCCTTATACAAATGAATGTAGCCATTTAGCAGCTTGCTCTAACTTAAAAATCTAATTTCTTAAGCTCCTCAGACTTGTTCTCATGTTTCTCAAATTCCCAGTTACAACCTTTGCCAAAGACGTCAGTGCAGAATCTTTCTACTGTTGCCTGTGGACTAGAGGTGTTACAATATTCCAGACTGATCATAACCACATTGGTGGAAAGGATTATTTCCAGGATTTGAGATACAGTGAAAATTAACCTACATCCACCAATGTTTTCAGTCCATGTTAACACACTCCTTCTATGTGAAGATCAATTGAAAAATACATGTTTATTTTGTCCCCTCAAATCCTTGAAATCCCAAATAAGGTTATTTTTAGCAATGTAGACAGTATATAGTGTAAATTGTTCACATTTTTTGGCTTTTTATTCATTAATATTAATGTATTAATAGTTTGTATTGGCCCATTCAGAAACTGGTTTAAGTTCTCCTGCAGGCTAGCCTTGCCACTTTCATGGCTGATGATTTTTTCCTAGCTTTGTATCATTGTTACATGGAAGTTGAAGTCACTTAATGGTAAATCCAGAATGCCTAAATTGATATGAACCAGGAAAAGATTACTGCAGTATACACTGCATTAGATGGAGAGACAGTTATTACCTTTGCGTTTACAACAAGGGCACTAGTCACCATAATTTTAATGAGTCTGCTATATAGACTATCAGTTTTTGTGACAAGCCAACATTTCGTAATTTTTATACCAGTTTACAATAGCTGACAGTCTCAAGTACATTGGAGAAATAATGAAAATTACATCACTTTGATGTCCAAAGTTAATTTATATCTGATTAGAAGTAACTGTAGATTAATTGGCTATAAAGGTATGTTGGGCAACAAAAGCTGCTTTAAGGGTCCCTAGTTCACCCAATCACACCTTAAGGACACCTTTCTATATCAGTTTTCCAATATTAGAACAAATGTTAATATGGTGATAGGTCTTATCTTCTGAAATGTCTTGATTACTTTTGTAAATGAATTACTTAATTAATTAATTTTTTGATAACTAGATAAACAGGCTGCAGACCTCTCAACTGTCCCTATTTTGGAGGCACATTTCTATTTTCAGGTTCAAGTTACCCCTTTATATGATGTACTTATTTTTGGAGGTATTTCCTTATTTTTACACAATTTTCTGAATCTCCCCTCATCAAACATGATTGTTGAACCTGTCTAGTACACAGAAAACCACACTACATGACCAACATACCAGTGGCACCAGTAATATAAACCATATTAATACCAATTACCAATAATATAACCCATCAAATGATGCTAACTCCTTCATCCTTCAACCTGTACGAACCTGCACCATCTATAAACACCTAACCAAACTTAAACCCACCACTTTAGCAGTAGACAAACTACCTGCCAAATTCCTACAAATAGCCACCAAAATCATTTCCTACCATGTCTCTATAATCATTAACAGATCAATTTCAGAACAAAAAGTACCACTTCTCTGGAAAATCTCCTACATTATACCAATACATAAAGGGGGCAACTCCACTGACCTAACAAACTACCGCCCTATAGCTATACTTTCCTCACTGGTTAAAATACTGGAAAAATTTATCCACAGCCAGGTCCTAACACATCTTCTCTCCAACAATCTTCTTACCAAAACTGAACACGGATTCTGCTCCAACCATAGCACTACCACTGCACTCATGAATTTTAGTAACCTAGTAAATATGCAATGCAACAACGGTCAACTAGTGTCTGCAGTTTTCCTTGACTTATCAAAGGCATTTGATACAGTCTCCCATACAAAACTAATAACATCACTCTCAGAATTTAAACTAACTACCCCCACTCTATTATGGTTTCAAGACTATCTCTCCCAATGCCAACAAGCTGTTCAGTGGAAAACTCCCTTTCCCCCCTACTTCTTGTAAAACTAGGAGTACCCCAATGATCAATCCTAGGACCCCCACTTTTTACTATATTTACAAATAATCTTCACAAAGCCTCCTTTCTAGAAAACTTGGTTCAATATGCTGATTTCACCTTAATCTGCTCTGCCCCTACCCTCCAAAAACTTCAGATCAAGACCCAAGAAGCCTTTACATCTATTGAAACCTTGCTTACAAACTCCCAGCTAGTACTAAATCCTAAAAATAGCCAACTTATGCTCTTTCATCCTTCCAAAGCAGCAGCACCTACTCCCCCATTCTCTATTTCTCCATCAGATAATAGCCCCATCTCCCCTGTCACACAAACCAAATTACTAGGGGTCATTATTGACAATAATATGAAATTTCACAAACACATAGCTTATACAATAACCAAAATCAACAAACTAGGTACTCTTTACAGATGTAAAAACTTCCTAACCAGCAATAGTAAAGTTACCCTAACTCGTACTAATCTTTTCTCTACCTTATTTTATGCTTCTCCTGTCCTAATTAATCTAAACAAGAATGATTTAAACAAGCTATCAGTATGCTACAACAAAATAGCAAAATTCGCCACAAACTCCTCCTACCGCACCCACCACTGTCAGGCCCTTAAACAACTTTCCTGGCTTGAACTCCCTAACACCTTAGCTCTAAGTCAACTACTTCTAGCTCACCAAATACTGTACCAACCTGACAAAACTCCAGCCTTACAAGACCTGGTCACCCTCTACTCCAATAACCGCGAACTTAGATCCACTAACAAGGCATTAATCGCAATCTCCAAAAGCCATTACAGCTCTGGTGACTCCCTGTATTCTAGCAACATTGCCAAGAGTTGGAACTCCCTACCACTACAAATCAGGTTACAACCTAACAAAACCATCTTCAAAAAACAGCTAATTTCCCTCCTAAACAACCCCTGAGCATGCAACTGCCTAGCACCTGGCTGACAGATTCTAACTCCTTTCCCCTACCCACTATCCAACCTCTTTAAAACTCCCACAGATGCACTATATATTATCACACATTACTTGTAACTGCCTAGCACCTGGCTGACATATTCTAACTCCTTTCCCCTACCCACTATCTAATCTCTTTAAAACTCCCACAGATGCCCTATATATTATCACACATTACTTACCAACTCACTGTCACCTTCTCCCCACTGCCCCATCTATACCCACTAACTCTCCCCTAGACTAAGTTGAAAAGCTTTCCCTTAAAATGTCAATGCACCCCATATGAACTTGTCTCTATTTCCTTTTTTACTTTTCCTCTCTTGTCTTCTCTTCAGTACATCTTCAAGGTTATCTCTACTAAACATACTGTATGAACAACCATCATATTTTACTACCTGCTATACTTTTACTTGTATGTTTAAATCTCTATGCTTATGTAAATATTTTATGCAATCATATGCTATTATCTGCTATATTTTTATAAGTGAATGTGTAAACCACAATGCTCATGTAAATGTCTTATTATAGTATGTTAGCAATTGTTCTGGAGCTTTTCTCCCCGGGCCTCCGCTGAAAATGGACAGCTCTGTCCAGTCGGACCTCCCCAGTAAACAAATGTAAAATAAATAAATAAATAAAATAAAAAATTTAAAAACACAAAAAATAAATGACCTTGTGTGGTAGAATTTTGCAATACAGTTCATTAAAGTCTATAGATTTTACACTGTTATTTGGTAATGTGCTATTTTTCCATTATTTTTAAACAAGCGTTTCTGAGTTTTATCCCACATTCCTACTGGAAGCAGGAAGAGTTATGTCCTAGCTGGTATTCAAATGTTATGCCAATTAGATGTCCACATTTCTGGATGGATGTACCTACATTTCAAGGGCATATGTACCTATTTTCAATGTCTGCAGGTTGAGATGTATGATGGACTGGTATGAGACCCCTTTCAGCCACTATCCAGTCTGACACATATAATAAATAAATGTATATAAAATATAATTATTAGACCCAGAAGGTAGAACAACTAAATCCATATATAAAATATATGAGCTAAGGGTTTTGCAAAGAAACCTCACCCTTGAGGTTAATTTTTTAAGGTGCAAATAGTGATTTTTTTTGGGTTGACGTTGTAGTGAAAACTATGAGGTCTTTTTCTTCAACGCAAGCATAAGGATTCTATATACAGTATTTACATATGAAGAATCAGATAATACATGAGTACTATATATATTCCACATCAGGTATAAAGACCTCTGCATTGCTGAGATTTGTAGAAATGCTTGTAGTAGTTCAAAGCTAACCAGCATATCTGAAACATTTGCAGTTATATTCATTAGCCAAGTGATTTTTCATTTTTTTTAATTGAAGAGGTTTTCCAATACTGTATTTTCAGCAGGTAAACTGTTCCAAGAGGCTGTGATGAGTTTATAAAGAACTTCTCAAATATGGCTAAAAAGAATAGTGGCCTGGTTAATATGAGGGAGGTACTGGACCATGAGCTACCATAAACACTATATTGTCTGCATATAAGTTTACAGTCATTTCATGAATACCTGGTGGAAGGTTGTTAATATATAGAGAGATGAGAAATGGAGCTAGTACAGAGTGCTGTGGAACTCCTTTGTTTATATAGTACAGAGTCCTGTGGAAGTCCTTTGGATATATAGTACAGAGTCTTGAGGAACTCCTTTGGATATGAAGCCTGCACTACAGAGGATGTTTTGGCTTCAGATAACACAATTTCAAGTAGCTTTTGAACCAGGTGGTAACCTCACGTGAGAAATTATAATAAGCAGGTTTAAATAATAGTAGGTTAATTTTTATTGTTTTGAATTCTATTTTTAATTAAAATCTAAAAGAATTGTATCAATTGAGAATGCCGTTTTCCATGTTATCAAATATCTGAGAAGTTAAAGAAAGCAATGTCATCTGTGTGCTATATTTTGGGCATGGCAGACATGCTATTCACTGGCAGTACATTAAGTAATGTTCAGCTAATTAAGTATCCAAAATTGCTGTAAGTTAACAGCCTGGCACTAAATTCTTTTGAATATCTATAGTGCTGACTAAATACACCACTGGGATGCTAGTCGTAAGCTGGCAAACAGCCAGACAAGAACAGAACACTATTTGTATGAGAGTGTGAATCCTAGAGGATAGAGACTGAATTGGAAAAAAATGTGGACTTACTTAAGTCCAAGACTACCATTTCATAGAATATTCCCTTTTTTCTGAGGTATGGTGATCTTCGAGTTAGTTTACATAACTTTATGGGATGTGGGAGTGCAGGGGTCCCCCACAAATAACAGCAACAAAGGAC
This sequence comes from Protopterus annectens, assembly GCF_019279795.1. NCBI lineage: Eukaryota > Metazoa > Chordata > Ceratodontiformes > Protopteridae > Protopterus > Protopterus annectens. The sequence continues at coordinate 1,341,196,615 of NC_056735.1, read as the reverse complement.
AACGTGAATGTTTGACATTCATGAGTCTCCTCTAGTTTTGTACTTACATTTTCATAATTCAGATGTTCCTTCTTATTATAGGGAACCACTGCCAATAGAAAGATATATGTTTTAGTAGGGGGTCAAGGTTTAGAGCCAAAGAGCCTTCTGCTTTGATGTAATTAAGGAGTTTCATACAATGTTCACTGTAACAGTTTTAAATCACAGGACAGGATGAACGTATTCTTTCACAGAAATCTGGGCTACAAGGTGTGGATCAGTAGACAACTGAGACAAAATTTATTTAAGTTATCAGATAGCTTTTGAGGATCCTCAGTGGTAAGCCAGGTTTGCAAGTACACAATTTCTAGACTGAGGTAAACCTGAAGATATCAGAAAATCTTTTGGGAGGTCCTAAGAACTAATGTTCACTGACATGGCTGCTCTTATTTCCAATTAGCATGTATGCCTAAGTTTTTTGATGACTCATGTGATGAAAGGAGGTACTGCCAGCACAGCTAGATGGAATTTTGTAAATAATTATATGTCATTTGTGAATATCAAACTGATTTATATGAGATGCTTATGTTACACGTGTATTAGAACTGTATGTCATGTGTATATCAAACTGATTTGTACAGACGTTTGTGTTGAAAATGTATTTGTAAGTGCTTGTGTTTGAAGTGTATGCACATTGTGCCTTACTGGAAAGAACAGAAATGTACATGCACTATTGCAACTGTTTAAATTTATATGTTTTAACAGAGGAAACTGGAGGGTTAACCTCAGTCCAGCAAACTTTAGAAAAATATCTGAAATTAAATTATTTAATAGGCTAGCCATAAAGATTATATCTCACAGGTCAATGCAGCTAGAGACACAAAGTTTGTACTAAGAAGCTTTCTGTATTGTCTTTGGGGTGAGCTAATTACTACTCTGTAAGTGTGGAGGTAAGCAATTGTTTTATGACTTCCAGCACCTGCCAAAGATCTGAGTAAAACCTCTTGTGTGTCTATAGGTAGATGCTACGTCCTGCCAGTTGCCAGCAATGGGAGTTTTGTATGAGAACTAGAGGTCAGATAACCAGAAGGGATTTCATTCTGCAAACTATCTCAGAAGTAATATTTTAGATATTTTTGAGAAGTCTGTTAGTGAGACTGAACATTCTGTATTCTGTCTTGGGCCTGACAACATAAAAAAAAAAACAAAAACAAAAAAAACATTCACCACATCATCTGCCTTGCTCTATTAAGTAAGTAGGGAATAGTAACTCTTAGATACAGTCAGGAATATAGTGAAGTTTAGTTGAGATATTGTTTTTCTTTATTTGTCTGAGCCTGTCCTTCGATGTTATTTTAAATATTTTCTGTGATTTGAACTCTGATGTCACTGTGAATATATACTTAATGTTTTTGTTCTTTTATTATTTATTATTAAATATATTTAAACCTTTCACTGTGGCTAATCTTTGTAGAGATATTTAAGTTTTGAGAGTTCTTGTATATTTATTTGGTAACACTGTGTGGGCCACTCTTAATAGTCTTGCTCTTGGTCAAACTACCATTTGTATTAGTATTAATATTACACAGTAAAATTTGATACCATTTGTTAAGGGCCTTAAAGTAGCTGGTGAGACGTTTTGGTGGCAGTGATAACTATCTTATAGTTTGGGCAGAATGGGTCATAGCTAGTAAACATGTGCCAGCCTTCCCCAGGTGTGTGTGTGTGTCTGTGTGTAAAACAAATCTCCAAGAGTGTGTGTGTCAGTTACTTGGGCAGGGACATGAAGGACTGGTTGGACAGAGAGAGTGTTGGAGGACTTGGCTTGGAACCCTGGCTAAGGATTCAACTCTATAGCTGTGCCAGTGGGGAGCCTTATTGGGGATCTGGAGAAAGAGGAAGAAATCAGACCTGGAGTGACTCTGGTCTTTGTGTGCTCTTAAGGGAAATTGCACTTGATGCAGAGAGGTGCATCTGGAAATACTATGTGTGTACTTGTTTTCCTCCCAGAGAATGTCCCCCACTGGTGCCAGTGGTGAGGATTGAGGCTCTTTGATTATTGGCCCAGAGGTGGAGGGTCATCACATATTGGTTGGCAGTGGTGAGATATCCACACTGGTTGACAGTGGTGAGATATCCATATCACAGCTCACTGGGTAAGCAGATATTGCATGTTTTCCCCCAGGCTTTGTCTGTTGCTCACATTTTATCTAAGCTGAGATGGGAGTCAGCAGCAAGTTTTTTTTTTACTGATCCTCATAACACATAAGCTGAGGATTTCCTAGCAGCCTGTCAAAAATTAAATCTGCAGCCTTGTCTGTGGGTAGGTGCTGGCTTAAGTAGTATCCTTAACCTCAGCAATGGGGAAGTTGGTATCTTGTACATTTTCTTCTGGAGTTCATGGATAGCAGTGCTACAGATGAATTATATATTTCACCTATTTTAGTAAAGAAAGGTACAGTGAGACCTTTATTCAGCTGAACTCAAAAATTCCACATATTGTTTTGAATTGGTGGGGCTCTAAGTTTTTATACCAAGCTATGCACTCAAAGATTTATTTACAGAGTTAACTAATGAAAACCAGTACCAACAAGAAGGTGGTTGGGGCAAACAAAGGCTATGTAGAAATGGCTAGGAGTTGTGAATAGTGGCAGGATATAAAAGTTTATCAGCAGGGCTACATTCTGTTTTTTTCTCATACTGTAGGCTATCATTGAGTAGCCCAGACTGAATATGACTCCACAATGACTGGATTTCAATCACAGGAGCAGCTGCTGTCCTTTAAATAAAGGGTCAAGGAGGTTTGGCTGTAGGATTTTAAAAGATTTAAATTGTGTTGATATGTAAAGGTGATATAGGCTTCATTCAGACTGGTAACATAACCTGGAAAATGGGAAGGGGAGAGAGAGCAGGCAAAACGGTAAGAGCAGCCTAGAAGGTAAGTGAAAAACGATCTGGATTAGAGAAGGATATCTATAAAAAACAGACAAGAAATAAAATGAAAAGAAATCCTGGAAGGATAAGGTACTAAGTATTGTAATCTTAGTACCTGGCCAAAAAAACAACAACTTTTGACTGCTTGCATAAGAAGTAAAAAGTAAAGAAAGTAATAGAGACAGAAAAAAGGTAAGTTAACGCAAATCATGTACACGATTGCTAGTAGGTTTGAAGAAGAGTTGTTGTTGCAGACCCAGATTACACACAGTACTACACATATATTGTGAGACTGAGTTTCATGGTTACTGCAAAATATTTACATGTTTAGACAGAACAGGACATTTCTAGCAAAATATGTGGCATGGTAGCCTGCTGTTGTTGAGTGATATAAAGTTGTAGGACTCCTGAGGGAGTTGGCAAAAATACAGTATCATTGAAAAATTCAATTGTTGACTTTTTTGCAAGCTTTGTTTAAAATGATTTCCCTAATTAATTATGCTTACTGATAACTTAAGGTGTATTAAAACTCATTAGATCTCACCTTAAGAGTACATTGAATGGAGTTATTTAAATTCAAATAGCTATTTTTTTACGCATAAGAAAATGTAGACACTTTGCAAAGCAGCAGGTAGGATTTGTAAATAGCTTATATCCTGTGGACTGACAGTCACTGTGCCTGAAGTAAAACTGGCTACTGCAGACTCTAAACTAGACTCCTGGTGTGTCAGGTAAAAGCAGTGTCACAGGAACTATTGTAATGGGGCTCAGCATCAAGGTGTGCTAATTAAACAACCTCCCACCTGTGCAGATAAGTACACCACACAATTCAAGAAGATAGAAGAGAGTACAAAGCACAGTCCAGCTGTATTCCAAATATCCTGGATGCAGGAAACACAGTGGTCAGACTGAGAGGTCTGGAGTAGTCATGGGATTTGCTCAAGCCTAGACACCGAGCAGGATAGGTTGTGGCATGGATTCTTATGTCATGAGTAGTGCAGTCTGAACATTACTAGCTTCCTTATGTCCACTACTAAGCCACTGACATGCAGCAATTAAACTGAAGAGCACTTCCATGCTAAACAAGTAGTTTGTCAATATCTAAATCAATTGTATAAGCTGCTATTTTCTCCATTAGGAAAATTACCTGCTGGAGAGGTTGCCAGATACTGGTGTGTCAAACACAACTGTACCAGATGTGCCATTATTTAAAATATAATTTATTATACCCCTGCTACATTGTATGAACATTGGGAGTTGCACTGTATGTTCACTATGGTGAGGGATACTTCATGTATCCCAGCCAGTGTGGTTTAATATACTAGGTATTAATATTTTGATGTTATGCATGCATTTCTTGAAATGCTGGGCTCTTACTTATTACTCAATGCCCCATGTTTATCAAGCCCGAAGGTAGATTACAGTGCAGGAATTATAATATTATACAACTGCTATTCCTCCATCCCAAAAAGATAGAATAGTATATTATATTATATATGAAAATGAATACAAGCAAAGTCAAATGCTTGAAGCAGCATGACAGAGTGTTACAGAAACAGTTTTTTTGAAAACAGTATTCAACAGTTCCTTTTTTTGGCAAATTGTTTAATTTGTTCATTTTTTACTACACTAGCAAAAAGCTATTGCCATTGTTCTAGTATATCCTTCAATGAGACAAAGATGTGTCTGTAAAACACACCCTTTGATGCTTCTTTATTTGGGTCTATAAATTAATGGAAATGACAAGACAAATTCTGAATGTGTATGCATAGTGCCACTTCCACATTTCGTTAACATTTGGTGGCAAGCTATTAATATTTTTCTGCTTCTGTTGCAGAGTAATCACAGCATATGACTTGGGTGATTAAAATGCCATCTCTAAGGTGTGGTTTCAAAATAGAGAAAAAAAAAACAGCTTTAGCAGTCTGCATGTATGCTTTTCAGCTCATATTTTCCTAAGGTAGCTTTAAAACTCTATGAAAACAGCATTGCACTAACTCATGTTTGTTTTTCTATACAGTTCCAGGCTAGATATTGCATGCTGCATGCATGTCAGTCAATTTAGCAAGACTGTAAAGGATCACTCACAGTTCTGCCCTTTAAATTGCTATACTCCTTGTTCACCAATACTTTTCTTTTAGCAGCTCTGTTTCCTTCCTAAATTCTGCTCCTGACTCTCAATATGAAGGTATGTTAAATCATAATTATTCTCATACTGTGATTTCAGGGTAACTCATGAATTGCTACTGAACACATATGAGCACTGTCTGACAAATTATATCCCTGCCTTGCTGATGTCTAATTTAAACCTCAGTTAAACAAAGCACATTGATTGTTTCCACAATATTACAGTTGTTCTAATATTCCCAAATTAATATATATATTGTCATTTAAATGTATATGTTTTTCTGAAGCTTTTCTTCCCAGGCCTCCACTGAAAGGGGACAAGTTTCCTGCTTAATTGGACTATCCTGTTCACCAAGGGAAAATAAATACATTTAGGAGAGCTTATATGTTTGTAGTACAAAATTACCTTTTAGGCAAGCTTTTACTTTTTTTCTACTTCTCTTTCAGGAAGATCATATAATGTGATTTGGGTGATTAAAAATACCATCTTTAAGCAGTTTTTTTCCAAACAGAAGAAAAAGCAGTGTTAGGAGTTTACATGTACAGTGGAGATAAATAGTTCACACACCCCTGCTAAAATGCCAGATTTTTGTGATATAAAAAAATTAGACCACAATAAATCATCTCAAAACTTTTCCCACCTTTAATGTGACCTATAACCTGTACAATTCAATTGAAAAACAAACAAATGTGTTAGGGAAAAATATAAAAAAATAAAAAAATGTACAATATGCTGGTTGCATAAGTGTGCACACCCTTAAACTAATACTTTGTTGAAGCATCTTTTGATTTAATTACAACATTCAGTCTTCTTGTGTAGGAGTCCATTAGCATGGCACATCTTGACTTGACAATATTTGCCCACTCTTCCTTGCAAAAACACTCCAAATCTGTCAGATTGCAAGGGCATCTCTTGCGCACAGCCCTCTTCAAGTCACCCCACAGATTTTCTATTGAATTTAGGTCTGGACTCTGTCTGGGTCATTCCAAAACTTTAATCTTCTCCTGTGAAGCCATTCTTTTGTTGATTTGGATATAATACTTTGGGTTATTGTCATGTTGAAAGGTGAAATTCTTCTTCATCTTCAGCTTTCTAGCAGATGCCTGAAGGTTTCGGGCCAAAAGTGACTGGTATTTGGAACTGTTCATAATTCCATCCACCTTGACTAAAGCCCCAGTTTCAGCTGAAGGAAAAGCAAACCCAAAGCATGATACTGCCACCACCATGCTTCATCATGGGGATGGTGTTCTTTTGGTGATGCTAAGTTTTGGAACTGTGGCCAAAAAGTTCTACCTCGGTCTCATCAGACCATAACACATTTTCCCACATGCTTTTGGGAGACTTGATGTTTTGTTTTGCAAATTTTAGCCAGGCCTATGTGGTTTTTTTCTGTGTAAGAAAAGGCTTCCGTCTTGCAACCCTACCCCATAGTCCAGATATATGGAGAATATCTGAGATTGTTGTCACATGTAGTACACAATCAGTACTTGCCAGAAATTACTGCAGCTCCTTCAGTGTTGTTGTAGGTCTCTTGGCAGCCTCCTTGAGCAGTTTTTGTCTTGTCTTTTTATCAATTTTGGAGGGATGCCCGGTTCTTTGCAAAATCACTCTTGTCCCATATTTTCTCCACTTTTTGATGACTGTCTTCACTGTGTGCCATGGTATATCCAATGCTGTGGAAAAGTTTTTCTACCCTTCTGCTGACTAATACCTTTCAACAATGAGATCTCTTTGATGCTTTGTAAGCTCTCTGCAAACCATGGCTTTTGTTGTAGCAGGCAACTGAGTAAATGTCAGGAAAATTCTACTAGGACAGCTGAACTTTATTTGGGGTTAATCAGAGTCTCTTTAACTGATGACAGATGTGTACCCAAGAAGACTGACTGTTGTAATTAAATCAAAATGTGCTTCATAAAGTATTAGTTTAAGGGTGTGCACACACAACAAAGTATTAGTTTAAGGGTGTGCACACTTATGCTATCAGTGTATTGTATGTTTTTTATTTTTTATATTTTTCCCCTAACAGATTTTTTTTTCAATTGAATTGTATAGGTTATAGGTCACATTAAAGGTGGGAAAAGTTTTGAAATTATATATTGTGGTCTCATTTTTTATATCACAAAAAAACTGGCATTTTAACAGGGGTGTGTACACTTTTTATATCCACTGTATGTTTTGCAGCACATATTTCTTCCAAAGATTACTTAAACATGCCATTGGTACTTCCAAAAATTTCCATTTTTCAAAATCTACCAGCAATTTTACTGAATAAATGCGTTTAATGATGTTTACACTGTGAGTTTAAAAATATTTGTAATAATTTGAGATGCAGAAATAGATTGATCTGTATATAGAGAGTACTCTGGCTGTGAATGTGAAAAAATCTCTAAAGAAAAACACATTTCTCTTAGTATATACTCATGTTAACTGCAGATTCCGGTGTAGTATAGTCAGTAGATTTATTTTTTGCGTTACTTTTGCAATTTGTATAATTTATTTCCTGTTTGATGTTGAAGTCACAATGTGAAATCCTTGCTTAGAGAGATTTTATGAATTCCCCTTGTCATGGACACAAGTTCAAGTTATAAAACTGATTATTGCAAATATTGTCACAAGTTTGGTTGACAGCACGCACTACATGTCTGCTGGCCTCTCCCAGATAATTATAGTCTACAATGATATCTCAGGTGAATATGAGATATTACAGCCTTTCTGATTTACTTTGGGCATTTACATACTGAAATGTATATAAGTAGGGCCCAGTCGTATGTGCCAGTTTGAGATGTACAATACAAGTACACAAGCACATGCCAAGTGATAGTTGCAATTACAACCTGCATTATAAACATATTTCTGATAGTAAAAAAAAAAAAAAAAAAAAAAAAAATTATGAGTTTTTAGTATATACACTTTTATATTATTTTATTGTCACTTCATGTAAGCTTTTTTAGTACATACGTTTATGTACACTTTTTACCTATATTACATTCATGTAGTGTTAGGTCAATACCAGTTACTTACCCATATACATCTTTGGTTTATATTTCATACACATATATATTTCATTAAGTTTCTTAGTCTTATAATAATATTTTAGCGTGTAATTTTTCTTTATTCATAATTCATTTTTTATTATATCAAATTACATATGATTAAGTTGACCTAGCTGCTTCCTTCAATAATTGCTTCAAGATAGTTAGTGTCAAGTCTCAAGTATATTCTTGAATCAATTTTAAATAATGAAATCTCAGACATAGACTTTATAAACACATCTAGAAGTTCTTTACTTGTCTAGACATCTGTTCATTTATTAATAAGAATTCTTGAGATGATCAGTATTTGTCTTAGGCTATGATTCAGGCCTATTTTAGGACTTTGGGTTTAATAAAGCGCAATCATATATTGCGGTTTACAGCGTCTCATATACCCTCCACTGGCCTCAGTTTGATTAGTTTTCCATCTCTTGTTTTGCCTATTAGGTTGGATACATGTAAGTTTGTTATTTCTAACACACTATAGAGGCAACAGTAACAGTGTTTTCACTGTTCAGTCTCCATGGTAATTAGGCAGCATTCATCCCTATTGACTTCGCTGCTTTCTTCATAGGCTTTTACATGAATTTCTGTATTTAGCGCTATTTTTTGATCTCTCACACTTTGCATTATCAAAGCGACACACTTTTATAAAACATCAAGTATGTGGTATATTTTTTCTAAGTTTTACCTTGCCTTTTTGAATAGTATTAACATAATGATGTTTTAAGTAAAATACTCAAATTAATGTTTTTGTAAGATATTATCGCAACTTCTAAGGTCCACATACACAGAAACAGCGATTGTTATTATGAATCATTTGCTTTTATTAGTTGGGCTTAGTTTTTATAAAGGAGGTTTAGGATAGTAACTTTATTTAAATGCCTTTATGTAAGTATACTTTTAGATAAGCGCTCTATTAAACGTTTGGGTTGTGTTGATTGGTCTTTCAGAATAGATTGACACACACCCTCAAACCTTCGCCATCAGAGAATCTTTTTGACAAGCTCTTATTTAGTTTTCTAGAATTCTTGCTAGATTAGCAGCATCAGATTTATTAAATATTTACTTAAGCTTTTGAGCAATACACTATTAGATAATAGAGATGCTCAAAGTTATTTATCATTTTTAGTTTTTGATCAGAATTGTATTCGTTGGATACACCAGCGATCCGGTTTTCATACAAGTTTATGGGTTGCATGATGACTTAAGTAACCTTAGTGTTATTTTCTTATGCACTGGATTTCTAACACGTTTGAGTAATCTAGAATAGATAGGATGTTTCCTGCATAGTATCTATGGTGTGCCTTTTATGTTTTTTATGTTCTGAGATGTACCTTAGATATGGATGCTCCAGTGATTATGTTTAGGTGTCATGTTGAATTAGAACGCAATCTAAGGGCCAGATTCAGGAAGCCTCCGTGTAAGAGTTATAACTCTTACACGGAGGCTGCAGTTAAACTGTGTGATGTCAGCATGTCATGCATATGCATGAGGTGCATGAGGCATGCTGAATCACACTAGTAACTCTTACACGGTCCGTGTAAGAGAGTAGAAGCGTGTCTGTAGGCTAAGCTCTGCAAGTGGACACGCCCGGAAGACTAGAATGGCTGAAAGTAAACAGCCACGAGAAAGGCCATGAAAATGTGAATAAACACACTATACAACACATGCCCCGACTGGCCATCAGTGTATAAAGTGAAGAGATGTCATAAAAGTAAATTAAAACCTTTTTTTTTTGTTAAACCCCGTAAATGTTTGCTACTGTGTGCGCAGGTGTGCTACTAAGCGCAATCACAGTTAGCAGTCAGTGGAAAAGGATATAAGAACTAAATATGCAAAGTAAGCCAAGAAATAATAGCTTAGCGGTAGAGTAGCCGCCCTAAGAGTAGGCAGGCAGGGTTCGAGCCCCTACAACAACCTTTTTTTTTTGTAAATAAGCACTAAAAAGCCCCCTGACAGTATTGTACAAATGTAAATGTATTCCCTTTTGTAAAATGGAATGAAATAGAGCATTTTGAAGTAACATAAGAATAAAAATAGTCAGAAATGTACTGATAGCTAAGCTGCCGTGAGACAGAGTGCCCGTAGCTGAGTAGTGTTTAAAAAGCTAAAAACTGCGTGCCCATTGCCAAGCAGCGGGTAAACAAGCTGAAACTGTGTGCAATTAGCTGAACATGTGTGTCGCTAGCCAATTAAGATTTATCCCAGCGCACACCGTTTGCGCGCCGCTCCCACAGGCTAACTGCCAGTGCGCATGCGTTACCTCCGCAAGCGGCGCAGAACAGGTTTAAAGTGCTTAAAAGTGCTTTTGGCATGTTTGATTGACAGGTCCTCAACTCATTTCTGTCAGGAAAAGCAAAAATCAGTTGCCAGATTCAAACCCAGGATACCATGCACTAGAGTCAAGGAACTAAACCACCAAGCCATGACAGCAATACCTAGAAATGCAGAAATAGCATATATATGGGATAAAACCCAGAATGGAGCATGAGAAAGCATTTTCAGTGAAGTAGATACAATTCCAAAACGGCCAATCAGAGAAATGTGCGGGGAAAAGCGGCATATATAAGCCCCATAGGCGGGAATACACAGCATAACTGATTGTAGAACAGACTTGCAGTCAGCATGAGTGGAGTAGGTGAGGGGCGTTGCTTTCGAGCACAGCGTTGGGGCGTTGAGGAGTCCAGATACATGGTCTGGCTCCTTGTCCATAATCACGAGGCCCAACTCATGCAGGGCCAGGTCTCATGGGGAGTATATAGGGCTGAGGCGTGGGACCAGTTGGCTCGTGATCTGACCAGTGCTACTGGCATTCCACGCACTGGTGAGCAGGTCCGTCACCACCATGCGGACCTGAAGAGGCATAAGCAGGACCAATTGAACCGTTGGATCCAGGAGGCCCGGCAAATGCCCAGCGCCCCACTACTGAGTAAGTCACATTTTACCCATGTATGTAAGGATTTCAACCAGCTGATACCATGGAGATGTGTAGTCAATATTATTCCCTTTGTATTACAGCTGCAGGTGTCCGCTCTGCGAATGTTGAGAGTCCGCCAAGAAGGCTGGTGCGGCTGCGCCACCATGCAGGTTAGTAACCCCACCCAGTACTTGTAAATAAATATTATTATGTACCATGTATCAGAACAGTGCAGTGTATTGATTAAAAGTAATATAATGTGCAAGCAGGAATTGAAAGTCTGCAGGTATGGCTGCAACAAGTTCATCAGTATGCAAGTGTAACTGGAAATATAATTGATAGAATTAAACAGTGCTGTAATACAGATGTCCCATCATTAATTAAATATACTGTAACCTGCAGTAGTCTCAAGAGTACAGCTTCAGAATCTGAGGTAGTCACATGTGAGATATATCCCTGTTCAAATGCTGAATCATGACAGAAGTGAGGCTGTTGGAAAGTGTTTGAATCACCACAGGTCTAATATGTGAACAAAGCCTAGAAGTACCAACCTGAACTGTGAAGTTGCAGAATGTGTGAGAGTGACAGAAAGGCTCATGTATGAATAAATAAAGTAGTAATAACCCCTGAATATATAAGCCTCAGTGTGTTTTACAGAACTAAATGCATGTGGGAAGTACAAATTAACATCCCAAACTGATTTCAGTGTGTCTGAATCTGAATGTCTAGCTCAAAATCTGTATATGGTGATAACAGTAAACAATTTGCAGATAGAATGAATGATTATCTGACAGACTAAACAGCCATAGTTGTCCCCTGTCCTGTCATCAAAGTGTAGCAGGATGATGTATCTGATCAAATTCAAAATAAGTAGGATAGTGATGTATGTGTAACAGGTGTAGCATGACAGTCAAATAAAGATTATTTTGAAACATCAGCCTCAACTTAATTGTGTACCTATGATAAATGTGAATCAATGTGTAACATATGAATGTGTCATCACTTTCTATCCCCACCCAACCCTATAATTCCATATAACAACATCCACTAAATAATGGTATGTGAACATTTCATTAATCATGGACATTTGTCCGTTCCAAACATATATGCATGTCTGTTCGTGCATGTGCCCTGTTCATACCTGCAAATCTGATGGCCTGTTGCCATTAATCAACCCTGCATGTCGTTTGACTGTGTTTTGCTGTTCAAATAATGCATGTGATATTGATATGCCCCTTGTTCAATGGTGTTCATATCTGGGTGTTTGTTTGATGGGAATACCAATGCATGCTGTTACAACTAATCTGAATGGAATAAAATGCCACTAACCCAAACTAACATAACTACTCACAAACCTAGAGCGCTTGGGAAGGCAGGTCCCAGCGGACCCACCTCTCCCACCTCAGCTGGCGACTGCACCTGGCACTAGTGCCCAGGCGGACCCCCTCCGGTGGCCCTGTGCCACCTTCGGGTGGAAGCGCTGCAGGGGATGGGGCCCGTCCCCTCTGCAAGTGTGGCGGAGGGTTCGTCCACTCACCCTCCGCGGTGTCCGGTCTGTGGTGCGTAGGGAGATCCAAGACACTGTTCTTGGACCCCTCGCCAGCTCGAGGCTCGTGTGGCACAGCTAACGGCCCGGCCGTTGCCCGCCTACACAGCCCCAGCACAGCCCGTCCTGGGCTGTGAAGGAACAGTGGCAACTGCCTATGGGTGGGGATATCAGTTCCACTGTTGCCATCTGTGGGCTCGTGCATCTCGGATATCCCAACCTCCGTCCCGTCAATTGTGTAACCCCCGTGTGTCATACACCGTCCCTGTATCGCGTCTTGTCTGTCTTGTCTGTTAACCTACCCAACCTACCTCCCCAGCTTTACCGACTTCCTTCACCTGTCATACCACTCTCACCTGTAAAAAAAAAGGGCACTCTGTCCCACAAAAAAAGTACGCCCCATACATAGCTGCCCATGTCGCAGACATGTCCGCTGAACATCTAAACTGTTAATTACAATTGGCTGTACAACAAATATTAATGTTGTCCTGACACCTCTCTCAGAGGTGGAAGGTTTCAAATGTCTCACCAAAATACATAGAAATATACAGCTGTTGCTGCAAAAGACATGGGCATCTATGGGCCTTACCTACACCCTTCCTGCAAATCCCACGCTTCTTTCCCTACTGTCTTACCCTCTTTGTGACCCCTTTTCACCACTTTCCTGTCACCCCTTTTTCTTTTCTTTCAAAGAAAATAAGCGGGTGTCGCTTGTGTTAGCGGAGCTCACCGCCAGTGCATGCGTGAGCTCAGCGCAAGCAGCGCAGACCTGGTTTAAAGTGCTTAAAAGTGCCTTTATGGCACTTTGATTGACAGGTCCTGTACTCAGTTCGAAAGTTTGCTAAGAAAAATAAATTCCCACTGTCAGTCTCGAACCCAGGACCTTGGTAACATTAGTCCGTATGACCTACCACTAAGCCATGCCTGCTTTACAAGAACACAGTGCTAAAATAAATATAACATGTAATAGTAGGAATCAGTATAAAGGCAATATAGGAGATGTACTATCCAAAGCATGTCAGGTAGAGTTGTAATGGCCAAATTACTGGATTCCCATACTAGTTCAGTGTGAACAGAAACAGCACTGCTACCTGTTAGCTTGTACATAATAATGTAAGGTAATGTACATATGTGAAGGTATGTATATCTACACATACATATATATAAATATATATTAATACATATGAAATATAATCGTAGGTCTCAGTAGCCATACACACTCACTACAGGAAAAAGTTAACATAATTGCTGCAACCTGAATCTGCAACACAGCCTGACCCCTGTGTGACCTACTTACCCTTCTAACTGCTTACAGGTGGCCTCAGCACTTTGATTGACAGGTCCTGTACTCAGTTGGAAAGTTTGCAAAGTAAAAATTCCCACTGTCAGTCTCGAAACCAGGACCTAGGTAACATTAGTCTGTTTGACCTACCACTAAGCCATGCCTGCTTTGGAAGAACACACTGCTAAAATAAATATAACATGTAATAGTAGGAATCAGTATAAAGGTAATATAGGAGATGTACTATCCAAAGCATGTTTGGTAGAGTTTTAATGGCCAAATTACTGGATTCCCATACTAGTTCAGTGTGAGCAGAAACAGCCCTGCTACCTGTTAGCTTGTACATAATAATGTAAGGTAATGTACATATGTGAAGGTATGTATATCTACACATACATATATATAAATATATATTAATACATATGAAATATAATCGTAGGTCTCAGTAGCCATACACACTCACTACAGGAAACAGTGAAGATATATGCAGCAACCAGAATCTGCAACACAGCCTGGCTCCTGTGAGACCTACTAAGCCCTTTAACTGCTTAAAGGTGCCTCCAGCACTGTGATTGATAGGCCCTATACTCAACTCAAAAGCAGAATATGAGCATACTAGTAGGCCCTACCACAAGACCATTGTAACACTAGTCTGTATGACCTACCACTAAGCCATGACTCTCATACAGGAATATAGTGCTAAATAAGTGGAACATGTAATAGTAGGAATGAAGATAAAGGCAATATAGTATGTCTACTACCCAAAGCATGTCAGGCAGACTTTTATAGTCCCAATTACTGGATTCCCATACTAGAGTAGTGTTAGCGGAAACAGCCCTGCTAATTGTTAGCTTGTACCCAATAATGTCAGCTAATGTACATATATGAAAGTATGTATATGTACACAGATATATATATATATATATATATTTATATAGCAATACATATGACATATAGTTGTAGGTGTCAGTATGCATACACACTCACTACAGGGAACAGGCAAGATAAATGCAGCAACCTGAATCTACAACACAGCATGAAGCATGGGAGATGTACTAACCTTCACACTCACAGAACACTGTCAACAGCATACCAGCATGGTCCACGCCCTACAATCTGAAAGGGCAACGCCTATCTCACATACCCTTTTATAGCAGTGTCCTGAAATCACAGTGAGACATGCAATTAGTACACACCCAGCTGCTTGCAATTAGCAAATGCTGCCTTACAATTGGTGCAGAGGCCATCACATGGACCTATGCAGATACCTACAAAAGTATTCAGTACCCACACTCCACTCATGCAATACAGTCATTGCACAAACCTAATGAGAAAGAGAGAGAGAGAGAGAGAGACAGAGAGAGAAGACAAAATATACAGACAGCCAGCAGCAAAACAGCAGCAGCAGCAGCAGCAACAGCAGCAAAATTCAAGCAGCACGACTGACACACCAAAAGCTGCCACAAACACAGGTAATGCAAAGTAGCAGGTTAATCCTGTGTATACTGTGACACCTCCAAATGTATCATAGTTCACTATCTATAGGTATGTCCATGAGATAGGTTGTGTGTAGATAGTCATGAAATATAAACATATGTAATATTGTTGTACATGTGGGCCATAACTAACACTTCCATAGCTTAGAACACAAGGCCAGTTGTGCATATGATGCAGTAGTTCCCAGGGTCAGTAGAGGTTCCTCCTCATTGGTGTGGGACCACTGTGTATGTATGGCACTGTTCAGGTACATATCCTGTAGTATGGCCATGGATTAATATCAGTCTGTCATGTGGTGCTATGTCCTCCAGGGGTGAATGTAGCACACATCCAGGGATACCATTTCGTAACAGTGATGATATGTGTTCTGCAATGATGAGGGTGGCTCTCACCTGGACATGTGAGAGGATAGGGAGGTTACAGTCATCTGGGATAACTAATAACACGTGTGTAGGACAATGGGGGGGGTACCTGCACCTAAACTGTCTGCAACATTGTTGGCAATATCTGTGCATTTGGTGAATGTGAAGCATCTTAACACTGCAGACAACAGATGCCTTCCGTCATGTGAATCTGCCCTGTGCTGCAGTAGCCTCCTACTATTGTTATACAATATGCCTGTATCTGTAGTCCACTGGACAGGATTAATAAGTGGTGTGCAGTTGTTCTGGGTTAGATAACTGTGTGCACAGTACATGCAGTATGTGGGATGTCTGTGGTAAGCATATGCAAATGTGCTGGCGGTGTGTGTTGTGGCTTCCACTGGCCCAGTGGGCTGCATGGATAGCATCACTGTCATAACTACTGAATAACTGTGTAATAACATGCATACATAGCAAGGTAGTGTATTGTGCTTGTGGTGTTGTTCAGATATGTATATCCAGGCTGAGTAATGTGTGTCCACATCACAGGGTTGGATGGCAGCACACATCCAGTATGTATGGATGAACACCCAGAATGTGTCACACGTGTCACCTGTGCAGGCGTATCTGGCCATTACCTGTGCATCCCCACAACACACACACATGCAACATATGGCAGAAGTACTATAGCAGTACACACATGTTCATAGGTTCATACTAGGCTATCTGCCCGAGGGCATTTACAAGCCTAGCCCATCGTTTTGTGGCTTACGCCACCCCTTTAGTATGGGGAACCATACCCATTATTTTGCTGTGCCTCTGTCGAGCAGTGACACTGAGGTAATCCCTGGGGTATATCTGCGATCTCCCATCCATTGGTCAAGATTTCTCTTGAACAAGGCCAGCGAGTGCTCTGCCTCACATATACCGTGATTTTGTTCCACAGCATAGGGAGTCTTTGGGTGATGAATCTATCCCTCCAGCATGTCCTATTAATAGCCGTGTCGAGGTTTAAGTCTCCTGGCCTTGTGGCTCTGATGGATCTAGATTTTTTTAGGTGAAGCATATTCATCAAATCTGGGTCTGACATGGCCTTGTATGTTGGGCAAAGGTCACCTCTGAGCAAGCGGTGGCGACTGAATAGAACATACATGGACATGCTGGAGGGCAAATTCTAACTGAGAGGCTCCCTTTACTCTGTAATGAGCTCGAACAGTTGAGAATGAACAGTTCATAGGTTCATACTAGGCTATTTGCCCTAGGGCATTGGTAAGCCTAGTAGAATGTGTTTGTCTTTTGCCACCCAATCACAAGTTATGCTGCTATGCCCTTGTCCGACTTTAGTATACTATGCCTCTGTCTAACAGTGACATAGAAGTGATACCTGGGGTACAACTATGATCTCCATCCACTCATCCAGATTCCTATGGAAGAGAGTCAATGAGGGACTCTGCCTAACCAGTAGTGTGAGCTCATTACAGAGTGAAGGGAGCCTCTTGGTTAGGAATATGCCCCTCCAGCATGTCCATGTATGTCAGTGCTGAGGTCCAGCTCTCCTGAGCATGTGGCTGTATGGGACTCTGATTGCCTGAGGTACATCACGTTCATTACTGCTAGGTAGGACATGGCTGTATATGGCATGCACAGATTGCCCCTGAACAGGCAGTATGCCACTGAGTCCAGCTGGATTCACTTTACCTGGGCAGCATATGACATCTGTGTGAGCCATTGCATCCCCTTGATGATGTACTGTTGTCCTGTACCAGTTGCTGTAGGTGTCTGGTTAGGTACATCCCAAAAGGTGCATTGTATGCAATTATAGGCCTGATGATGGATGAGTACAGAGGCACAATGACCTCCCCTGCCATACATGTGAATCAGTCATGATTAGCTGGGCTATATAACATGTCTGTCAATCCACGTTGCCCATGTGGTAGACAAATGACAGACTGCTACCATGTTTCTTCCCCAGGTCCCCAACTCGTCTACTGTACTCAATGGCCTAACACCTATGTTGTACTGTGCCACCAATGTGGAGGCGTGGGAATCTGCATTGAATACTGATACTCCCCTCCCTTGTTCAAGTGTTGTGGCCGACAAGAATGGTAACAGCTATAACGTGGTAGTACTGGTGTGCTCCTGTGAAACCTGAAACAGGTTCATGTTACTGCACAGATATCGATGTCCAGAATGCTAGGTAGGGTTTTGGGTGCGTGCATCCTTGGGTCTAGGCGTCCAGTGTTGAGTAGCATCACTCTTACTTCCTCATCCTTTGTGATACAAATGGATGTGGGTTTGCCTTATGAGCCTTGCCTAATACAGGCACTATGGGTGTAGCAGGAGGCTCCGCCAAATGTCAATAGGACTGTGGTGACAGGTGCAAGCTGTCCCTAGCAAAGCATACCACCCCAAGATGGCAGGGATTGGCACACCTGTGAATGACACCAGTATGTCAGTCAATTGTTGGAAGGGATCATTGTGCCTTGATATTGTGGCATTGTTCTAGGTGAGGGTAGGATGCTACTCAAGGTCAGGGTCAAACTGTCCCGGGCTACGTGCTCAGAGAGCTCTGTAATGTCTCATGTCATGTAGTCCAGGGAGGAATGTGTCAGGCCATTCACAGCAGCATGGACATTGACTGAGTCATACCTGTACCTGCCTTGGGGTTACCTGACTGTTTGTGTTATGTGGCAGGTCATAGTGCCTGACAGGCTGCACACTGTGACCCTCACCTCGTTAAGCCTGGTGAACGTGATGTGAGTGTGCCTGATCATAGAGGCACCTAGTACAGGTGTATGAGGTGTGTTGTTAACTGTTAATGGCTGTGAGTGTTCAGCACATTGGCTTTGTGTGATATGTGTTGCACATGTTCGTTTATGTGGTAGTGGTTGCCTGGATGTCTGCATAGGAGGTCTCTGCTGCATAGGCAGAGCTGTGGTCTGAGCCTACAAGTATGATCATGTGTGATCATGTGTTAGGTCCGCTGTTGTGTTAGGTCTACGTGAGACTGGAAGTGTAGTGAGTGATCCCCTTTGCCACGTGACTGGTTATGGCGGTATTGAGTAGACAGAGCCTAGCCTCCAGTCTGGTATATGGTTGCATCACTCACATGAGTTTGAATTTGTCGTTAGGAGGAGGGTTGTCTGTGTACATGCATCTGTTCTAACATTGTCTCTGGAGTACCACACTCACCAGCTGGACTGAGGAGGGAACTGACAACTGACCTCTGGACATGCTAGAATACTATTGTGAACTCTGTAATCACTAATGATTGAAAACAAGGTCCAGTGGGGAGTGAGGGTGTACTGACATTACCTACAACTGCTGACTGATATAAAAGCGTCAGTGAGCAAATGCCAGGTAACCTAAGTGCAATGTGTCACAATGAAGTAAATGCAACAATGACAAGCAGTCACTTGCTGTCATGTGTAACATGGAAATACGTACAGTAAGCAATGCAGATAACAGTAGTGAGTCACAGATGTGTTGCAAAGATGTGTACTATGTGGAAGTAGCATACCAGTGAAATAACAAGCTAACAGATAACAAGCATATAAACAAAGGTAGATGCAGGAGGCCTGGATGTAGTGTTTGCTACAACAAACAAGGTGTAGCAATGTCAGTAAGATACAGCTCAGATATGCAGGCACTATAAACCTGATACCAGATGTCCCCAGCTATGAATGGCAGAGTACAGCCTATTGTCACACATGAGTGCAGACCACAAACCTCGTTAATGTTAAATAACTGGCCTAAAGGACAACTGCCCATACCAGAAGTAATACACTTGTACACTGGGCCCACAATCAGCAGTTCCCAACTTCAATGGATGAAAGATATGTGTCCTGCCACCACAGTGCTTGCCACCAACCTCCCTAATGTAAAACAACTGGTCTGAAGGCCAAGTACTTAGTACAAATGACATAGAATGATAGCTACACTGTAATCAGGTTTTAACCAATCAGTAATAAGTAGAAGTTAACACTCCCTGTATAGAATGTGTACCATGTATTGTTGAGATACTATGCTGATAACCTGTTTGTGTACCTTTCCAGATAGACATGGCACCTAAAAGAAATCCTGCGTACTCTGCTGCAGAGGATGGCGTGATCCACCAGAGCCTGGTGCGTGACTATGCCATCCTGTTCTCACGCACCACCCAGAACCAGCAGGAGAGGTCTGCACTGTGGCAAAGCCTTGTTAGCAGGATAAATGATGTTGGCATGCATGATAGGACATATGAGCAGGTGAGACATCACTGCAGTGATTTGATAAGAAATGTCCGCCAGCGTGCTGCAGATATCCGCAGGCAACAGGCTGCCACAGGTGGGGGGGTGGCCACACATCCCCCCCTCACCAGACAGGAGGGGCTACTGCTAAGTGTTGTGGATCCAGCCCCAGAACAACAGCAACCATCATGCATCATGATGGAGGTTGGATCCACACATCAGCAAGACAGCGAGCGTGCAGGTAAGATGCCATATTCATTTATTGTTATTACTTTTACATTTGTTGACCCATATAGTCTAGCTGGATATGAGTTCATTTTCAGTAGAGGCCTGTGGAGAAAAGCTCCACACATAACGTAATAAAGGCAGACAGACAAGTTGTCAATACAGACAGCCAACATAATAGAATTGTACACCAGCCTGTTAATTAAATAAACATACATGTAAGGAAGTCAAACAGTTTATAGTCATACACAATGTACCGTTGGTTTCAAAGCAATCCTACCTAAAGCATAATGGTTATGCAATAAGGCAAAAGCCATATACATAATAGTTAGGGCTCAGAAGGGTAGAGAAGTAGAAGGAGTATGACAGATACAATGATATGGAAGAGGCAGGAGTCAAGAAGGGAAGTGAGGAAAAGAAGGAAGACAGTCAAGAGGAGGTGGGAGGGATGGGAGAAGTAGGTCAGAGCATAGAAGGACATCAAGGTGAAAGAAACAGGGTAGAAGCTAGTTTCTATGCACAATGAGGGGTTAAAGGTGAAGAGAGCGTAGGGAGAGGGACGTTAGCCTGGACTCCAAGAAGAACAAAGCCAGTGGTTTTGGAAGTACAATTTGAGTTGGCGTTTGAAGAGAGGTAAGGGTGAGATTAGAGTTAACTCCTGGTATGTACATATGACTGTTCTGTCCGCTGTTACTTCATGCACGCATAAGGTGTGCATGTGGTATGTATCTGTCATCATGATATATATACAGACATGATGTGCAGCTGATGTGTATAAGGGAACTAGTGTACTACTGTACTGTATCATGTGCAAAACAAATGGCACACATGTGCCCACTGACATTACTCTCTTCACACTTCCAGGTCCCTCCCATGTATCAACGAGGCAGGCCATACATGCTGGTGAGTCTTTTTAACAGTATCTGTAAAACAATTTATAAAACTAGGAAGAGTAGTGTAACTCTGTAGTAGACATGCTGGTGACTGTGTCCACAATAACTGTAATTGACAGGTAGTAAATTGAGTAGTGTAACACGGTATTGATGTGTGTGTTTACTGTGGGGTGTGCATGTGTGCAAGTGTGCCTGTGCCCAAGTGTGCATGTGTGTTAGTGTCCATGAGTGCATGTGTCCATTTCTGAATGTGTGCATTAGTATTGAAGTGCATCTCTTTCAAATATGTATTGAGACTGTAATCTGTGTTCCATGTTTTCCTCCCGTAGGTTCTGGTGCTGCTCTGGTGACCTGCAGCAGGGAACCTGAATCTTGTGCCCCAGGTACTGATGATGATGAAATGTCTGTAATGGTGCAGGAAGGTGTGTCTGGGTCCGCCATTGGTCAGCCAATTGACAGTACACAGCTTTCAACCCTGTCAATGCGCACAGTCATCCTGCCGTTACATCCTTTATCACCATTGTCCCTAGGTGATGGACAGTCAGCAGTGGGCATAGATCAGGGTAATGTGGTACCTGTGGCACATGCATCCTCACAAGGCAGCCATGTGCAGAGGCCTCCAATGGTACCACGCAGACAGTCGCCCATGGGTTCTCGGGGGGGGCATCCGTGGCCGTACTGCCTCTGGCCGACGTGCCCAGGGAGGTATGTCAACCTCCACTATGTTTAGAACTGTCATGCAGGCACAGGCACGTATGGAAAGGTACACCAGACAGGGTCTGAGGGAGCTGAGAGCATGTCGCATAGCCATGACAGACGGCATGCATGATGTTGCGAATGCTATCCGTAACTTCACAGATGTCGTTGACAGACGTTGTGGGGGCATACAACAGCTGCTCCACAACCAGATGTCCATGGGCCAGGGCGATGGTGTGCGTTTGCGGCGTCGCCGTGGCCGTATGCCAGCAAGGGCACCACCTGGCAGTGGCTGCGGTCGACAACGGACCCACTCGCCCGCCTCAAGTGCCAGCACCAGCCCCAGCAATGCTGGGTCTGTGCTGTCATCCAGACGCCCCAGGAGACCACGTGCACGTGGCTCTGGACAGTCCCAACAGGGAACTGTGTCCAGTCAACACACCCCTGCTTCCGATGACAGTACCCAGTCTGGGTTAGTACGGATCGGCCCGTAGCACCCCTGCCAGGCACAGGTACCGTGTCCGTGCCCACAGACACTGATTTGGATGACCTGACAGGTGCAGTCTGTGGCTGTCCACAAAACCCTGTACATGGCAGCCATTATGTGGGACTGTGTGCGTGCTTACACACATGCAGAAACCTAACACCTAGGGCAAACACATACACACACACACTGCACCAACAACGGTCCACCCTGTACTGCTGCCCCTCACAAACACACATACACACACATGTCAATTGGTGTTACCAGTGGCGGCTTGGGCATATCTAACCCACACCCTGTGCATATGATGACACTGTGCCACCTCCTGCATACTACAACATCGGTGCAGGTAAAGGTAAACACGTTGCTGATGCACAGGGTGACTACATAGATGTGTATAAGTAGTAACATGTTGGTAACTGTTGTGTGTTGCAGTATAAATGTGTGTATATCCCATCAGTCCTGCTGCAGTAACTGTATGAATGTCCTCAATTGTTATCTGCACCCATACTACTTAACAAAGTGTACCTGCTGCACACCATCACATGCTAACATTGACTATGGCAATGTGCATCTTGTGCTGTTATGTAGATTCAGCTACATGTATCTGTTCTGTCACACATGCATTTATACACACCCTGCTACCCACACACATGCACACGCTCACCTGCCATTCCCATTATTTATCACCCTACATGAGTAGCTGTTGATACATGACAGGTACACATTTCAGAAGTGCACTATGTTGTTTACTACTGGCATCCCCTTCTCTACCTGTACTCACAGGGTGCAGGCAACCTCATCAGTTGGAAGATGTAATGTGCATCAGGTACTGTAGTACCCTGATTGCCACAGCAAACATGCTTCCCATACGGAAATGCACACACAGACACATCCCACATCCACACACTTGCCACATTCAGGCTTCAGAACACTATCTAGGTATATTCGGGTACATGTGCATGTTCAAGTAGCATGTAACACTATACTGAGTACTGGCACTTAGTTGTCTGTTGTCATGTTGTCTGTATAGAATAAAAGAATTGTTTTATTATCCTACTCCGTTTTGTGGACATTACTTGAACAAGTGTTACCTTACATGTGTTATCAGTACCAACACCTTCTGTTTTGTAGTTTTGTTTGTATAGGGTGCTATCAACATCACTGCTTGTTAAGGGTAATGACCACCCTGCAGTGCATAGCCCCATGTGGCAAAAGCCACATCCCACCCCATCATTGTGCACACACACTAACCCCACCAACAGTAAAACACATACTTTCCATTTGCAAGATTCAAACCCACACCTAACTGTGCAATGACAGTAGAAACAGACACATTAGCAGAGTGTGCTATTTGCAGTAGTTGGAGAAACCTTTACTAATGCTGTACTTAGAGGGTGCTGACATCATCTGTGTGTAGGAGGAGGGATGTGCACCCTGTAGTGTGTTCTCCCAGTTGGCAAAGGCAGTTAACCCTCCCAGCATAGTGCACACACATAAACCACACTCATACATTCCCTTTGCAGGATTCAAACCCCCACCTAACTACGTTATGACACTGAAGAAAGACACATTAGCAGAGCGCTATGCAAATTACTGGAGGACTTTACTACAGGTGATATAGTTATACAGTCCTGACATCATCACTATTTCAAAAGGGGGATCTGCATCCTGTACGATACTGTCACGGTTGCTAATAGGGACATTTCCCACACACACACATCGATGTGTTGGAGGTTTGCATATGTGGGGATCCAGAACACCAGTGTGATTAGTATATGGTTTGATTGCAACAATGAGGGATATACTCCCAGTGGTGATTAGTTTTTACTCATGTTTGTAAAGATCAGCTCTAGTATATCTGCCCCTCTTGTGGGAAGGTTGGTTACCTGTTCCATAGCCAAAGAATGTCTGATCAATGGGAATCTTAGAGCTTGGGTATTGTGGCCTGTGTAATGTACACAGTCTATGTTTGGGTAGCTGGCATCACCCAGTATGATGGTGTTTGCAGAGTAATCTAAACTCTCCTGTGTCAGCATGAAGGCTGTGTGGGAGACCTGAGTTTGAGAGGGTGCTGTAAGAGCTCCTCTGTGTCTCTTTCCATGTGGTCCAGGGAGGTGCGTCCCAACAGGTAGCTGACTGTGACCCTCCCTTGCTCTGTCTGGAGGCGGCACGTCTGTCAACAGCTCATGTCAAGCAAGTGCACACCCCTCATAAATGATGTGGAAACCTTCAAAGGCCCAAGGCCTGTTGAAAATATGGACCAGACTGCAGATACCTGTATAGAGGCATTCTGTGGACACATTCAGGAATGCATGGATCATGAAGCCACATATGAAAGCATGACCCAATTCTCCAAAGGCAGATGTCCTGGGCGCGGACACCAGCCATAAACACACTATACAATAGAAGGATGGCGCCACTACATGATACAACAACCTCCCAAAATGTGAAGGCACCACTGATGAGTATTGGAAGACAACTACAGGCACCCATATGATTGTCTAAGGCCATCTTTGAGAGAGGATTCCACAAGCCACTGAGGATAATCACAAGGCTGCCTGTAGTTATGTTAGTAACCTGGGTGGTACTACCCAGATATGCTCAGAGGTAATACAATATGTCACACAAAATATAAAACACACAGACATTGCCATCATCCTAGTGGACAGGTTCAATGCTGCCTTCTCTCCCCACCACACCAAAGGGAACATATGTCTCGCATCACAGTGCTTCCCCCGCTGACATCACAGATGCTCAGGTAAGAGATGCCCTTCCCAAAGCAGTAAACACTGCATCAATGGGACCAGACAGTGTCCCAGGCTGTGTCCTACATGAACCACAAGAAGAGCTACACCCAGACATAACACCACTGTTCAATCCCAGCCTTAATACATGATATGTGGCCAGAGAGTGGCATACAGCAACAGTGGTCCCTCAACATGCAGGTGGTGCCGTCACGGATCCTGGACACTACTCGCCCCATATGTCTGACTAGCTTTGTCTGCAAAGCTATGGCAAGAATCATCAAGAACCTCACATATCTAGATATTGTGGACCTACAGACATGTCACCATACACAGTTTGGCTTTGTCAATGGCAAATCCTGCCTATCAAACCTGTTTGCTTTGTTTGAAACAGTCACCAAGGCCACTGTCAAGGGGTAGGAGGTCCACACAGCCTACCTGGACCTTGCATAAGCCTTGGATACAATACCCCACTTGTGCATTCTAGGAAGCTCACCAGTGTACATATTAACCCCTATGTCACTATGGGTATTGCACAGTGGCTCAAGGGCAGAACACACATGGTAGAATTGCTGGAGCCATGTCAGCCTCCAACCTGGTACAAGTGGTGTCCCACAAGGCAAAGCCCTAGGGGCTGTCATGTTCATTATATATTTGTCATAGGTACAGGCCAACATGGAAGTACTGTGGCTCAGCAAGTCACAGGTGACTGCAGACTGAACACCATAATCAACTCAACAGCTAACACACGCATCCTCCAAAAGGGACTCTTGCAAACACACGACTTGTGCCACAGCCATGGCCTCAACGTGAATGACAGAAAGAGTATAGTCATCCCCTTTGTCAAACACTAAATGACCACAATGTACCACATATGTGTTAATCCAGTAAGTGCAGACCAAGGAATTATGGACCTTGGGGTACACAGGTTGATAGCATTCTACCATTTGACAACAACATGGACAAAGTGGTTAGGTAAGCATGTGATATGGGCCACATCATCATGGGATCCACATGTAGGCCAGGGGAGGACATTGTGCCCCTTTACTCATCCCTCATCATGCCCATAATTGACTATGATGAACCTGTCGGCATGCACCTTACCAGACACCTGCAGCAACTGGGGCTACCACATATCTACCTCGACAAGGGGATCAAAGTGCTCAAACAGATGCCACATACTGACTGGTTAAAGTAGCAGCAGCTGTACTCAGTGACATACTGCCTCTTCATAGGCAATCTGTGCCTGACATAGAAGGCCAGGTCATACCCTCACGTAATGGCCATGCTGCATCCCAGAATATCCAGATCCCACCAGGATACACACTGGAAATACTTGAACTTCAGGAGTGATATACATAGGACATGGTGGACGGGCACATTCACAACTCAGAGGCACCCTTCATTCCTGATTATTATCCCAATAGAGGTTAGGTGGACTGACTCAGTGACTATCTTCAAGAGCGATATTAATGACTGGATGTGACATTGTAGGGTTACGCTGGGTATCACTTATGTGTCACTGTGAGAAAGAGGCACAGTATACTAACCTTGGAAAAGGGCATAGCAAGACAGATTCACAATGCATGTTGAAAGGCACGCACATTCTGGCTAGGTGGATACATGCCCTGGGCAGATATCCCTGTACGAACCTATGGACCTATGTCTCTTTTTCACCATTGGCCCTATGTGCTGTCAATCACCAATGTAATCTCAATACTGCGGTAGCATGTGCAAAGGTCAGTTGTCAGTCACCTCTATGGCACAGTTGTGGAATATGTGTGTCATGTAGTAATGTCACAGCTGCCACATGTACACAGTCAACCCTATCCCGTACCCATTGATGTACATCACATGTATGAGATGGAAACACATGGCCAAACTGTAACAGCAACATACAAGTCAGTCCGATGCATGGACACATATGACTCAGTCATTGTCCATGCCACCACAGCTGATGTGGGATGTCGCTCACTGGGATACGTGATAGGGAACATGGAAGGGATCACTGAGCAAGTGACACAGGCTGGTAGACCCCTGACCTTGGTTGGCATCAGACCCTCACCAGGGATTCCGACAAATTACTGAATGCTAATGAATAAGTGTATCTACAACACCATAGCTGAATGGTTCTTAGCATGCAGTCACTGCATTGCTATGGAATACTGTCTTACCACTCCCACAAAAGGTGAGAACATGCAGCTCCTGTACATTAACAACATGTAGACTTTATGCCCCAGACCAGGTGTGCATCCCTCACTACTAGGCTGATAGCATCTACATCTCACACTGTATATACACATCCCACATGCAGCATCTGCACAGAAGACCACGGTCATAATGTTACCCTGTGCAAATACCATGTATTCACATGTGGCAGGCATCACACATGGTAAATATTGAAAGTCTCAGGTACATATGTGTATTTGGCACACACATACATCATGTGTTCATTGCCATAACCGGTGTAATCAATGTCATGCATTATTGTGAGGGACAACCCACACACATGGGCATTCTGTGTGTGCACAACACACATGGCATGTCTGTAATCAAAAGCCATACATAATTGTGATATCGTTTAGAAATGGGTATGTGCATCCTGTAGTGTGTTTTCCCAGTTACCAAAAGGGATGTTTCTTTCATACACACTTACCCCCCTTCACACACACTTGCCACCTGCTGGATTCAAACCCCTACCTAACTATGTTATGACACTAGAGACGGACGCATTAGCACAGCGCGCTATTCGCATTACTGGGGAATGTCCTTTCCCCTGATATACTTGTAGGGTGCTGACATCATCAGAGTTTAGAAAGTGGAATGATCATCCTGTGGTGTGTTTTCCCAGTTGCCAAAAGGGATGTTTCTTTCATACACACTTACCCCCCTTCACACACACTTGCCACCTGCTGGATTCAAACCCCTACCTAACTATGTTATGACACTAGAGACGGACGCATTAGCACAGCGCGCTATTCGCATTACTGGGGAATGTCCTTTCCCCTGATATACTTGTAGGGTGCTGACATCATCAGAGTTTAGAAAGTGGAATGATCATCCTGTGGTGTGTTTTCCCAGTTGCCAAAAGGGATGTTTCTTTCATACACCCTTACACACACACTTACCCGCTTCACACACACTTGCCACCTGCTGGATTCAAACCCCTACCTAACTATGTTATGATACTAGAGACGGACGCATTAGCACGGCGCGCTATTCGGATTACTGAGAGAATCCTTTTCTCCAATATACTTATAGGGTGCTTACATGATCAGTGTCTAGAAAGGGGGATGAGCATCCTCTGGTGTGTTTTCACATTTGCTAGGGGTAACATTTGGACCAAGTGTGTGAGCATGCCCAGTTCAGCCTTCCTGTGGCATGTTGTGTGAAACATGTCTCATTTATCTAAGTGTGTGAGCATGCCCAGTGTGGGCTTTACATATGTTGAACTCTGCAGCCCATCACATTTGTGGATGAGTGTGACCTTCAACAAATACCTCCAGTTTATGGTTGTGTGTTCTGTGCCATGTTGTGTAGTTACTGTCCGAATGATTGTTGGGGAAAGGCAGTCCATACAGCCTACCTTGGCCTTGCTAACACTTTCAACACAATACCCCACTCAGGTATTGTGGAAAACCCTAACAACTGAAATGTAAACCCATATGTCACAAGATGGGTTGCAAACTGGCTTAAGGACGGGACCCACAGGGTTAGAGTTGCTGGCACTATGTTAGACTCCAGGCTGGTCACAGGTGGTGTCACACAGGGCTCAGTCCTTGGCCACCATTGTTTGTCATGTACTTCCCAGGAGTACAGGCCAACATGGGAGGGCTTTGGATGACAATGTTAGCAGATGACTGCACACTGGGCACCATAGTGGACAGTGCATCACACACAGATATCATTCAGAAGGGACTCACAGTAACTGATAGCTGGTGCCAGGGCCATGGCCTGAAGTCAGAGTGCACAACATGTGTAGACATACCCTTCAGGAAAAGCAAGGTGACCCCAAGCTACCATATAGGTGGCAATCCTGTAAGCACAGAGGAGGTTATCATGGACCTGGGGACCCAGGTTGACATTCGCCATTCTTCTGAGACTCACATTGCTAAAGTGGCTAGGAAGACCTTCTACATTGCCCACCTGATAAGGATGGGATTCACATCCAGCTCTAGTGGGTCATTGTTCCCCTGTACTCTTCAGTTATCAGACCGGTGATCGAGTCAAATGCCCTATTCTGGCTGTATCTCACCCAACATCTGCAGCAATTGGAGACACCCTGACTGTCCCCACCTAAAGGATCAAGGAACCACAACAGCTGTCATATGCTGCCAGATTGAAGACACTCACACTCTATTCACTCACATACTGTCTGCTTAGAGGTGACATGTGCCTGACATGCGAGGCCATGTCCAAACAGGGATTAATGGACATGCTCCACCTCAGACTCAGAAGATCCACCTGAACCACTAGTGCAGGTGACTGACACCTTAGCAGGGATGTATGTTGGACATGTTGGAGGGATGGAGTTATCACTCGGAGACTCCTATGCTGTGGAATACAATCCTGGTCCATTTGAGGCAGATCACCTTGCTGGCTGTGTTCAAGAGGTATCTTGACCTAATGCTAGTCGGAGAATGTGTTTGTCCATCAACACATTGTAAGCGTAGTTTGACATGTCATATGTCTTGTTTAGTATACTGTGCCTCTGTCTACCTGTGACATAACATTGATACCCAGGGTAAACCTCCCATCTCCCATCCACTCATTAGGATTCCTGTTGAGGGGACTCAACCAGTGTCTTTATGGACAACCTGTACTGGTAGTTTACTCATGTGTGGGGTGGCTTCTGTGTTTTGGATAATGCAGTACAGCCTGTCCTATATATGTCAGTGCTGGGGTTCAGGTCCCTGATGTGCATAGCTCCCTGCCATTCAGATTGTACAAGGTGCAGCATGTGCATTGATTCCAGCTTGGACATGGCTTTCTACATCAGGCACAGCTTGCATCTGGGTGGACAGCATGGCAGTGTGTGGAGCTGCACTCTGTTTAATCAGACTACACATTACATGTGTTCCAGCTCTGTCATACTCCTGGTGAGGTACTGTTGTGGACTTTACAGGTGCTGGATGTGTGTGCATGAGGTACACCCACAGGGGCTGTTGTGGTCATTTCTAATGCTGATGAAAGATAACTGCAGAACCACAATGACCTCCCCTTAGCTAGATGTCAGACAGCATGGACCATACAATCACAAATGAAAACAGGACCCTCTCCACAAAGGGAAAGTGTCCTGTCTGGTGGACCCCAGCCATAAACAAACTGTATGAGAGATGAGGGTTACTAATGCAAGACAGAGCTACATCTCCAAAAGGGAAGACAGCTGTGATCAGCACTAGTAGAAAGCTACATTATCTCATAAAGACTTGCAAGGTCAACTTGGGGACATAAATCACCAAAGACAATGAAGGTAACCACACTGCTTTCTTCAGTTATGTCAGACACCTGGTTGTGAACCTTCGGATATGCTCAGAGTTGGTACACAACAACATATATTCCAGTGACCTGACAGATATTGGCAACATTCCGGCGGACAGCTTCAGTGCGATGTACCCCTCCCTCACCCCCAAAACAAGATAGTTATCACTGCTGTATGTAACCTCACTGTCATCTTGGATGTCCATGTGAGAGCCACACTCAGCAAAGACAAGTACACAGCATCCATGGGACCTGCTGGTGTCTCCGGTTGCATGCTATGTGAACTCCAGAAGGGGCTGGACCCATATATACAACTGCTAGTTAACCTTAGTCTTGCTACAGGATATGTACCTGAACACTGGCATACGGCAACAGTGGTCCCACTCCACAAGGGAGATGCCTCCACAGACCATGGCAACTACCACCACACAGGCTTAACCAGCCTTGTCTGCAAAGATATGGGAGGAGTCATGGAGCTCTTACACAGACACATTACTGACCTACAGACCCTTGTTCCCACCTAGTTCAGCTTTGTACAGGGCAGATCCTGCCTTTTGCACCTTTGCACCCGTAAAGTACCTACCATGAAGATCAGGGTTCTTCAACACATGTCATATGCTTCCGGAATAGAGGAAGTCCAGCTTTGTTCAGTGTGATACCGCATACTTACAGGTGACCTATGCCTGACATACAAGCCCATGTCCAATCAGGATTTGGTAGACATGCTCCACTGCAAGCAATCCAAATCCACCAGAGCCATGAAAGCTGAGTATTTGAACCTCAGCACATACATGTATAGGACATGCTGGAGGGACAGAGCCATAACTCAGAGGCATCTCACACTCTAGCAGAGTATCCCAGTTCATGTTTGACAGAGTCCCTCACTGACTCTCTTCAGGAGACATCTGGACAACTGCATATGAGACGGAGGCACAGACTAGTCAGAGACACAGTCATGTTATTCAATGACGTAAGGGGGTCATAATGTGTCACTACTAAGTCAGAGGCACAATAGTCAGAATCTATTCTGTACACTTATTACCACTATAAGGGGTGGCAATAGCCACATCACTATGGCTAGGCTTATACATGCACTAGGGCAGATAGCCTAGTAGTACACTATGACACTATGAAACACCAGTGTATGTGTAGCTATTGTCAATCAAACAGTATGATGTGGCTTGGGGGTCTTGATATCTCCCTGTATTCCAACATTGTTTTGTCTATTCCTTCTAGCATGTCTAGGGATCAGTTGCTAGTGTCCTGTCCTGCTCAGCTGGTGAACCTGGGAATATTGAGGCACTGTTACAGTTGCCTCATGTACACTGACAACCCTCTCCTTCTGCCATAAAACACACATACATGTGAGAGATGCAACTATATAGCCAAAGTGGAGGCTGAGCTCTCTCAGCATAGGACTAGCAAGACTGGAGAGAGGGTGAAGGTAACCACACACACATCTTTAATCCAGTCTCACATGGCACTGTCACAACTTAAGATCATACACATAGACACACAGAGACACTCTCGGAGGCTCTGATCAGAGGTCTACCTGAATGGCGGTGGCCACCACAGCAGACACTCACACAACTGCCTCCACAGGGCACAGCACATGCAACACATTGACCACAGAGTCGGTGTGCCAAAGAGTCACAGCCCTTAAGGCCAAACACAATGCCAGACACACTTGTCATAGGTGACTCCATAGTCAGACACACTGATGTCCCACTCACCAGATCAGGTACAGAGGAGGTCACAGTAAGCTGCCTATCGGGTACTGGAATCCACCGCATAATGCAAGCACTCAGGTCACTAAACTGCAAGTACAGGTCTGACCCAGTCATAATCCATGCTGGTGTGAACGACCTGAGATGTACCTCCCTGGACTACATGGAAAGAGACATAGAGGATCCCTCTGATTATGTAGGCCAGGCAGGTATGACCCTGACCTTGCAGTATCCTACCTTCACCAAGTATGATGCCACATAAACAGAGACAAGATGATCAGCTGCAGTATTTTGCTTAGACTATGGTGTCATTCTAAGGGGGTCCAATGTCGGTCTGCCTGGGATGAGATGCTGGACAGGCCATGGTGATTTGCAAGGGATGGCTTGCACCTGTCACCCTGGGCTTCCGGCTTTGAGATGATGCTCTTGCCACCCCATTGTGCCTTTTTTATGCAAGATTCAGATTCTACACCTACCACCCTAGAACACAGTAAAGGAAAGACACTAAGGCTAATGCTGCTCAATGCCCAAGGTCTCTACCTCAAGCTGCACACACTCTATGCCCTTCTCAGTATGTAGCACATTGATGTCTGTGCTGTGCCTGAAACCTGGTTCACAGTTTCTGACAGCACCCCGGCACTATCGGGTGTTACCTCATCTCATGCATTCCGGCACCAGCATCCCGACAACACCAAGAAGGATGGTGGGTCTCCATATTCATCAAGGACACCCTCACCTCATGGTTGGTGGCAACACACGATGCATTGGAGACCATCCAGGTGCCAGTGACCGTAGGCAAGACTGCTCTGCAGTTTGTAGCATGTTACATGCCACCCGCTCAAACTCAGGTACCTCACACAGCTATCCTGCAAACACTGAAGGGGATAAATGTATCTCCAAACACCATCCTACTGGATGATTCCAACTATCCACATATAGACTGGGATCACTAATCATGCCACAACACTCTAACACAAAGGTTCCAAGAGTTCATACACTGAAATGCCATGGAACAACTGGTCCCAATCCCCTCAAGTGGAGGCAACTTACTAGAACACATCATCACAAACATGGGGTCACACTCTTCAACACCAGCCGTATACCCATCATTGCTGAGATCAGATCATGGACTACTCTCAGTGGGAGTCCACATCCCATCCACACCCCAGATGGGAAAAGAAACGGTGAAGACCTTGTCAAATGCCGACTTCACATTTCTGAGCACTGGTGTGGTCTCTTTCAAGGCCCCCAGGCCAGCGGACACCATTACCCAAGCCACTGTATCACTTAGATATGCCTTCTACCAGCACCTCCAGGACTGCATGGTTCAGGCAATCCCAAATAATAATGACTCTTTGTACCACAGGCAAGCATCCAGTCTGGTGGACCCTAGCCATAAACAAGCTGTACAACACAAGGAAGGAGCTACTACAAGATAGAGTGTAATCCGTAGGGGGGAAGACACCCCTGCTCATTGTGAGTAAAACACTGGGTTCCCCCATACAATCATCCGAGGCATGTTTAGAGAGTAAACCCACTCAGGACTCCAGGGACAATCATGAGGCCTTTTTTACCTATGTTTGAAACCTGGGAGGAAACTCCCAGATATGCTCAGACTTAGTTCAGAATGATGTTGATATCACTGCACCTACAGACATTGGCAACATACTGGCTGACAGGTTCAGTGCAGATTTCTCCCCCCCCTCCCACCAACTGGGGGGGTATGTACACCAGAGGATTGTAGCCGCCCAAACATCTCCACTGCTGGGGTGGGAACTGCTCAATCCAAGGCAGAAAACACTTTATCCATGGGACCAGATGGTGTCCCCAGTTGTGTGCTCCA
This sequence comes from Protopterus annectens, assembly GCF_019279795.1. Classification (NCBI taxonomy): domain Eukaryota; kingdom Metazoa; phylum Chordata; order Ceratodontiformes; family Protopteridae; genus Protopterus; species Protopterus annectens. The sequence continues at coordinate 1,341,162,610 of NC_056735.1, read as the reverse complement.
TGAACTCAATGAGTAATTACACCCGCAGTTAGGGCAGCTGTTTAATCTTAGCCTCACCTCAGGATATGTTCCCAAGGAGTGGCATACAGCAATGGTGGACCAACTTCACAAAGGGGGTGCCTCCACCAACCCCAGAAACTACCATCCCATCACCTTGACAAGCCTGTTCTGCTAGGCTATGGAGAGGATCATAATGGGAATTCTAAATGAAGACATAGGGGACTTGCAGACATTGGGTCCAATCCAGTTTGGCTTTGTCAAGGGCAGATCATGCCTTTTAAACTTGGTTGACTTTTTAAAACACTCACCCAGGCCATTGACGTGGGCAAGGCAGTCCACACAGCCTACCTTGACCTGGCAAAGGCTTTCGACACAATACCCCACTCAGGTATCATTGAAAACATCACCAGCTTAATTGTGAACCCATACATCACAGCATGGGTTGCAAACTGGCTAAGTGACAGAACACACAGGGTCAAAGTTGCTGGTGCCAGTTCACACTCCAGAGCTGTCACAAGTGGTGTCCCACAGGGCTCAGTCCTGGGCACACATTTGTTCAGTATCTACTTTTCAGAAGTGCGAGCAAGCACAGGAGGATTATGGCTGACAAAGTTTGAAGATGACTGCAAACTGGGAAGCATAGTTGGAAACCCATCTGACACAGACATCCTTCAGAAGGGTCTCATAGAGATGGCTAACTGGTGCCACAGCCATGGCCTTGCATTACACACTAAACAATGCATAGCCATACCCTTCAGGAAGAACAAGGTTACCACTACTTCCCATCTAGGTGGCAATCCTCTAAGCACAATGTACGTTATCAGGGACCTGGGCACCCAGATTGACAGTGACCTTTTGTTTGACACTCACATTGCCAGGGTAGTTTGGAAGGCCTTCTACATTGGCCACCTCATCATGCAGTGATTCACATCTAGATCAAGGGAGGTCATTGTTCCCTGTACTCATCACTCATCAGACCAATGATTGCATACAATGCCCCATTCAGATTGGATGGGCCCACATATTCCTCGACAGGAGGTGAAAGGGTGTCAAACATTTCTTATGCTGCCCGACTGAAGGAATTCCAGCTGTATTCAGTAAACACTGTCTGCTCAGAGGTGACCTGTGCCTGACATACAAGGCTATGTCCAACCCAGGATTAATGAACATGCTTCACCTCAAGACCTCTACATCCATCAGAACTACAAGGGCAGGAGACCTAAACATCAACACAGATATTAATAGGATGTGCTGAAGGGACAGATTCCTCGCCCAGAGAGTCCATATGCTGTGGAACAACATCCTGGTACATGTGAGGCTGAGCACCTCACTGGCTTTGTTCAAGTGAGATCGTGACCAATGGATGGGAGATTGCAGGTATACCCCAGGGATAACCTCAGTATCACTGCTTGACAGAGGCACAGCAAAATAATGGGCATATTATCCATCAACTTGCAGGGGTGGCAGAAGCCACAAAACTCTCTGGGCTAGGCTTATTAATGCCCTAGGGCAGATAGCCTAGTATGAACCTATGGACCTATGGACATAGGCCTGGGGCAGTTCCTGCTATTAGGACAGTGGTCTGCAGCAAGCTATATAGTAGTAGTCGGTTTTAGCCATTGGTTTTTGACCATGGCTATTCCATGTTGCTTCTTGTTGTGGTACAAACATGGGTGTGTGGTTATCCATGCTATTTATTGCTAGTCACCCTCATTTTGTATCTTGTTCCATGTTTTTGCACATGTACATCACTGTATGACGTGCAGCTGTTTCCGCAGGGTCATATGCGTGGATATGGATGTTAGTTGGGGTCCTCAGGTGTGCATATTGTACATGTTATTACATTACTTAACACATGGCATTCATGCCTCAGGTGGTGCTGCAGGGCCACCTCTGTCGGATACACATACTACACTCCTGTACGTTTGGAAGCAGGTTGTGTCATGTTAGGCATCCCTGTTACTGTATGAGTGAGTCAGAGCAGGTATCAGTCCCAGTGTTCCTACTGACCAAGCATATGTGCTATGCGTTGCCTCTTTGCCAATGCCAGGTCATACTGGACACGCCTCCTTCTGCTAACGAGTGCAGACCTGGTTTAAAGTGCTTAAAAGTGCCTTTATGGCACTTTGATTTACAGGTCTTGTACTCATTTTGAAAGTATGGAGACAAAAATAAATTCCCACTGCCAGTCTCGAACCCAGGACCTTGGTAACATTAGTCTGTATGACCTACCACTAAGCCATGACAGCCATACAAAATCACTCTGCTAAAATAAATATAACAGTCAATAGTAGGAATTAGTATAAAGGCAATATAGGAGATGTACCATCCAAAGCATGTGAGGTAAAGTTTTAATGGCCAAATCACTGGATTCCCATACTAACCTTCACACTCACAGAACACTGTCAACAGCATACCAGCATGGTCCACGCCCTACAATCTGAAAGGGCAACGCCTATCTCACATACCTTTTTATAGCAGTGTCCTGAAATCACAGTGAGACATGCAATCAACACACACCTGGCTGCATGCAATTAGCAAATGCTGCCTTACAATTGGTGCAGGGGCCATCACATGGACCTATGCAGATACCTACAAAAGTATTCAGTACACACACTCCACTCATGCAATACAGTCATTGCACAAACCTAATGAGAAAGAGAGAGAGAGAGACAGAGAGAGAAGAGATAATACACAGACAGCCAGCAGCAAAACCATGAGTAGCAAACAGCAAGCAGCAAGCAAGCACCACTGACACAGCAACAGCTGCCACAAACACAGGTAATGCAAAGTAGCAGGTTAATACTGTGTTTACTGTGACACCTCTAAATGTATCATAGTTCACTATCTATAGCTCTGTCCATGAGATAGGTTTTGTGTGCATAGTCCTGAAATATATACATATGTAATATTGCTGTACATGTTGCCCACACATGAAACTTCCGTAGCTTAGAACAGAAGGCCAGTTATGCATATGATGCAGTAGATACCAGGGTCAGTAGAGGTTACTCCTCATTGGTGTGGGACCACTGTGTCTGTATGGCACTGTTCAGGTACACATCCTGTAGTATGGCCAGGGAGTAGTATTAGTCTGTAATGTGGTGCCATGTCCTCCAGGGGTGAATGTAGCACACATCCAGGGATACCATTCTGTAACAGTGATGCTATGTGTCCTGCAATGTTGAGGGTGGCCCTCACCTGGACATGTGAGAGGATAGGGAGGTTACAGTCATCTGTGATAACTAATTCCACTTGTGTAGGAGAATGGGGGGGGGGATATCTGCACCTAAGCTGTCTGCAACAATATTGCCAATATCTCAAACATGTTTTCCATACGGAAATGCACACACAGTAACATCCCACATCCACACACTTGCCACATTCAGGCTTCAAAACACTATCTAGGTATATTCTGGTACATCTGCATGTTACAGTAGCATGTAGCACTATACTGAGTAGTGGCAGTTGTCTGTTGCCATGTTGTTTGGATAGAGTAAAAGGAGCATTTGTTTATCCTACTTTGTTTTGTGGACATTAGTTGAAGTGTAACCTTACATGCATCATTGGTACCAACACCTTCTGTGTTGTTGTTCTGTTTGTACAGGGTGCTGTCAACATCACTGCAGTGCATAGCCCCATTTGGCAAAAGAGACATCCCACCCCCACCATTGTGCACACACACCAACCCCACCCACAGTAAAACACATACTTTCCATTTGCAAGATCCAAACTCCTACCTAGATGTGTTATGACTCTACAGGCAGACACATTAGCAGAGTGTGCTATTTGCATTTGTAGGAGCAATCTTTTCCAATGCTGTACTTAGAGGGTGCTGACATCATCTGTGTTTACGAAGAGGGATGTGCACCCTGTAGTGTGTTCTCCCAGTTGGCACAAGGCACTTTCCCTCCACAGCGTTATGCACACACACAAACCCCACTCATACTACCACACATACATTCCCTTTGCAGGATTCAAACCCCTACCTAACTATGTTATGACACTAGAGACGGACGTATTAGCAGAGCGCGCTATTCGCATTACTGGGAGATTTCATTTCAGTTGATCTACTTATAGGGTGCTGACATCATCAGTGTTTAGAAAGTGGAATGAGCTCCCTGTGGTGTGTTTCCACAGTTGCCAAAAGGGATGTTCTTCTCATACACACACTTACCCCCATTCACACACACACATGCCACTTGCTGGATTCAAACCCCTACCTAACTATGTTTTGACACTAGAGACAGATGCATTAGCAGAGTGCGCTATTCAGATTACTGGGAGGTAGTATTTCTACTGATCTACTTATAGGGTGCTGACATCTTCATTGTTTGGAATGGGGAATGTGCATCCTGTGGTGTGTTTTCACAGTTGTTAAGAGGAACATTTGAACTAAGTGTGTGAGCATGCCCAGTTCAGCCTTCCCATGGCATGTTGTGTGAATGATGTCTCATTTATCAAAAGTGTGTGAGCATGCCCAGTGTGAGCTTTCCATATGTTGAACTATGCAGCCCATCACAGTTGTGGATGAGTGTGAACTCCAAAAAATAACTCCTGTTTAAGGTTGTGTGTTCTGTGACATGTTGTGTAGTTACTGTCCAGATGCTTCCTGTGAACACAACAGGGATTATACTGTGCCTGCAGGTTTTGCATGGGATACTTTGCATACAATTGTTAACATCCATTCCTACTGACCTAGCACTGTAGTACTGTATAGTGTAGTGGTTCAGTACTTTCACTGTGGTGGACAGTATCCTGGGCTTTAGTCCTATCACTGATTTACATTTCCATACTGTGCACAACAGCCTCTTTAGGGTCCAGTTGTGCACGTCTGCACAAAGGCAGTGCCTCTATGGACTCTGGTAATTACTGCCCCATAAGCTTAACAAGTGTAGTCTGCAAAGCTATGGAGAGGATCATAATGGAGCTCATAAAGAAAGATATGAGGGACATGCAGACATTGTACCTGTCCCAGTTTGTGTTGATCAAGGGAAAGTCATGCCTTTTGTACTTGGTTGACATTATCAAAACAGTAACTAAGGACATTGATGAGGGAAAGGCAGTCCATAGAGCCTACCTTGCCCTTGAAAACACTTTCAACGCAATACCCCACTCAGGTATTGTAGGAAACCCTACCAACAGAAATGTACACCCATATGTCACAAGATCAGGTTGCAAACTGTCTGACGGACAGGACCCACAGGGTTAGAGTTGCTGGCACTATGTCAGACACCAGGCCAGTCACATGTGGTCTCACACAGGGCTCAGTCCTTGGCCCCTATTGTTTGTTATCTACTTCTCAGAAGTACAGGCCAACATGGGAGGACTTTGGCTGACAAAGTTTGCAGATGACTGCACACTGGGTGCCATAGTGGACAGTGCATCAGACACGGATATCCTTCAGAAGGGACTCACGGACACTGATAGCTGGTGCCAGAGCCATGGCCTGAAGTCAACTTGCAAAACATGTGTAGTCATACCCTTCAGGGAAAGCAAGGTAACCCCAAGCTACCATATAGGTGGCAATCCTCTAAGCACAGAGGAGGTTATCATGGACCTGGGGACCCAGGTTGACAGTCACTGTTCTGATGACACTCACATTGCTAAAGTGGCTAGTAGGACCTTCTACATTGTCCACATGATCAGGAAGGGATCCACATCCAGATCTAGTGGGTCATTGTTCCCCTGTACTCTTCACTTATCGGACCGGTGATCTGGTACACTGCCTTATCTGGATGTATCTCACCTGACATCTGCAGCAAGTGGAGAGACCCTGAATGTCCCCAACAAAGGATAAAGGGTCTCCAACATCTGTCATATGCTGCCAGATTGAAGACACTACAGCTCTATTCAGTCACATACTGTCTGCTTACAGGTGACATGTGCATGACATGCAAGCATGTCCAACCAGGGATTAATGGACATGCTCCACCTCAAAATCGTCAGATCCACCTGAACCACTAGTGCAAGTGACTTACACCATAGCAGGGATGTACATTGGACATGTTGGAGGGGTGGATTTATCACTCGGAGACTCCTATGCTGTGGAATACAATCACGGTCCATGTGAGTCACAGCACCTTGCTGGCTCTGTTCAAGAGGTATCCTGACCTGTGGATGGGAAATCATAGGTTTACCCCGGGGATCGTCACTGTGTCACTGCTGGAGACAGGCACGTCCAACTAATGGGCACAGTACTGTTTCCATATAAGGGGTGGCGTACGCAACCAGACTCTGGGCTAGGCTTAGAACTGCCTTGGGGCAGATAGCCTAGTATGAACCTATGAACCTATGAACCTATCTGACCATGTTGCATTATGTTCATATGTGAACTACTTACAACGGCCTCATCCAACATCAGTAGTGTATTCCACAACATGGGTGTACATTGGCAAACACTACCGATGTGCCCAAGGCCATTTCTAATGCTTATTGGATAGTGTGTTTGTCCATCAACACATCGTAAGTGCAGTTTGACATGACATATGTCTTGTTTTGTATACTGTGCCTCTGTCTACCTGTGACACAACATTGATACCCAGGGTATACCTACCATCTCCCATCCACTCGTTAGGATCCCTGTTGAGTAGAATCAATGAGTGACTCTATGGATAACCTGTACTGGTAGTTTACTCATGCGTGGGGGTGGCTTCTGTGTTATGGATAATGCAGTACAGCTTGTCCTATGTATGTCAGTGCTGGGGTTCAGGTCCCTCATGTGCATATCTCCCTGCCATTCACATTGTACAAGGTACGGCATGTGCATTGCTGCCAGCTTGGACATGGCTTTCTACATCAGGCACAGCTTGTGTCTGGGTGGCCAGCATGGCAGTGTGTGGAGCTGAATTCTGTTTAATCAGGCGACACATTACATGTGTTCCAGCTCTTTGATACTCCTGGTGAGGTACTGTTGTGGACTTTACAGTTGCTGAATGTATCTGCTGAGGTACACCCACAGGCTGTTGTGGTCATTTGTAATGCTGCTGAAAGATAACTGCAAAACCACAATGACCTCCCGTTAGCTAGATGTCATAACCCTCATGATTAGGTTGGTATACAGATTGTTTCTGTTAACCCTACAGCCACATTTTTGTCCAATGCAGGATATCTATCACCTTGTGTCCCCATTCTGGCATTACATGTTAGGTATGTCATGGGTCGACACCTATGTGGGAATTGGTGGTCACTTACTGGATATCCACAGAGGCTGACTATACTGTTTTCACCATTTAACATGCTGACATGGCTATGGCACCAGTTGTCTGTTTCTATGTGGCCCTTTTATTGGATGCTTGTGTCAGCTGGTGTATCGGATATGTCAGGCGGCTTGTTGTCCTCTACAAACATGTTCCAGCACAGTCCTTACTTGTTGGCCTGTACCTATGGGGCATATATACCAGATGGTGAAGGTCCCAGGACCAAGCTTTGTGGGATGCCTGTTATATGTGGTTTGTAGTCTGACATGGCTGCTGCATGTCTGACCATGTCAGTTCTGTCGTTGGTCTGGTTTGCAACCCCTCTCATGACATTGGGGTGTATATATCAGCTGGTGAGCAAATCTATACGGAACACATAGGGTATTGTACAGAAGGCTTTGCAAGGTCCGGCTACACTGTGTGGACCACATTGCCCTCATCACTGACTTCAAGTACTGTTTCAACTGAGTCACACATGTTTAGGGGTGGGGTCTGCACTTTGTAAACCCACACTGGGTAGGGTCGGGTGTCAATAGATCCACAATATCATTATGTCTGTGGTACATGCTGGTCCTTTCCATAGCTGTACAGACCAAACCTCTCATGATTCTGTGGTGGTTGTTTTTACTATCCATTCAGGAGACACCTTTGTTGAGAACACCCACTGTTGTTGTACACTGCTCTTTGGGTACGTACCCTGTGGTAAGGGTGACATAATGTCAGGGAGGCGGCAGTCTGCTGGGGAAGGTATTTGGCATTATGGGGGGGGGGTTGCACTGCACATGTCAGGATGTATGTTGGCCATACCTGTGTGTGTCTGGTATGTTGTTTGTAATATCTGTGTGATCCGGAGCATATCCAGGAATCAACAACATGCTTACTACCATCATTTGCAACAGCCTTGGGGTTATCTGTAGTGTCCTGTACAATCTGTATCATAATGGGTTCATACTAGGCTACCCCCCTAGGGCATCTGTAAGCCTGCATGTCCATTTTGTTTGATGGATTCTGGGGAATTGTCTACACCTGTGTCAGTGCTAGTATGATACCAGGGGTATAGTGACAAACAGCTCAGAAGCTGACTTCACACTTCTTCGGACTGAGATGGTATCCATTAAGCCCACTGGCCCGACTGAAGGAATTCCAGCTTGATTCCGTGACTTACCGTCTGCTCAGAGGTGACCTGTGCCTGACATCCAAGGCCATGTCCAAACCTGAGTTAATGTACACGCTTCACCTCAAGACCTCTACATCCATCAGAACTACAGTGGCAGGAGATTTAAACCTCAACACAGATATTAATAGGATGTGCTGGAGGGACAGATTCTTCAACCAGAGAGTCCCTATGCTGTGGAACAACATCCTGGTACATGTGAGGCTGAGTACCTCACTGGCTTTGTTCAAGTGAGATCTTAATCAATGGATGGGAGATTGCAGGTATGCCCCAGGGATAACCTCAGTATCACTGCTTGTCAGAGGCACAGCAATATAATGGGCAAATTATCCGTCAGAGTGAAGGCGGCAGACTCCACGGAACTCTGGTCTAGGCTTATAAATGCCCTAGGGCAGATAGCCTAGTATGAACCTGTGAACCTGTGAACATAGGCCTGGGGCAGTTGCTGCTATTAGGACAGTGGTCTGCAGCAAGCTATATAGTAGTAGTCAGTTTTAGCCATTGGTGTTTGACCATGGCTAATGCATGTTGCTTCTTGTTGTGGTAACAACAGGGTGTGTGGTTATCCATGCCATTTATTGGTAGTCACCCTCATTTTGTATCTTGTTCCATGTTTTTGCACATGTACATCACTGTATGAGGTGTGACCCTGGTAGTGTCAGGGTGCTGATGTGCGCTTTGACCCTGTTTTCTATTACAGCACTGATATGTGCATTCCCTATACTGTGTGCATTTACACTGCACACATCTTGCTGTTTATACCTTTGGCATTGGGTAGCATTACATCTAGGTTCCTATCCCTTGTGATAGCTATGAGGTGGGTTTGTGTTTTTGTGGTTTATGATTGGTGAGGGTGGATGTTAGTCATGGTCCTCAGGTGTGCATATGATACATGGTATTACATTACTTAACACATGGCATTCATGCCTCGGGTGGTGCTGCAGGGCTGCCTCTGTCGGATGCACATACTACACTCCCTGTACGTTTGGAAGCAGGTTGTGTCATGTTAGGCATCCCTGTTACAGTATGAGTGAGTCAGAGCGGGTATCAGTCCCAGTGTTCCTACTGACCAAGCATATGTGCTATGCGTTGCCTCTTTGCCAAGGCCAGGGCATACTGGGCATGCCTCCTTCTGCCTACTGGGACAAGGTCAGGTTGTTCCTCCTCCGAGTCACCCCCTGCCTGTGGTGGCCTTGGCAATGGTGGGGATGTTTGGCCCAGCCCTGTGCTGGTCCTGCTGCAGCTGTTTCCGCAGGATCATATTATGTAGCATAGCACATATCATGATCATTTGGGTACATGTAGTTGGTGTGTACTGCAAAGCTCCACCAGGCGTGTCCAGACACGGAACCGTGACTTGAGCAGCCCAAACACACGCTCTATGATATTACGTGTTTGTGCGTGTGCCTCATTATGGCGTTCCTGTTCGGTGTGTGTGCATTTCTGATGGGTGTCATCAGCCACGGCTCAAGTGCATAACCAGCATCCCCACTAGGTGTCCGTGTGGGAAGTCCCCATTGGCAAATGATTGGTACAGCTGCGTCAGATGCCAGATGTGGGAATCGTGGTAGCTCCCAGGGCAGCCAGCACACACATTCATTATTATGCCCTGGGCATCACACACGACCTGGCAGTTGATGGAGGGGTATCCCTTGCGGTTAATGTAGACTCTACCCCGCTCACCGGCTGGTGCCTTGATGCGTATGTGCGTGCAGTCTATTGCACCCAGCACCTCAGGGTATCCCGCTATTTGCTGGAAGAGACGCATATTGCTGGCCACAACCTCACGGTCATTAGGGACATATATATGATCACTGACATGTGGTGACATGGCATCCAGGAACTGGTGCAGTACCCTGGAGGCTGATGCCTGTGATATCCCCATCATATCGCCAGTTGGTCTCTGGAAGGTACCTGTTGCTAGTATTCTTAGGCCAACACATACCTTGGTTTCCACTGGGATGGGTTCCCCTCTGTTGGTTCTGTGTGTGAGGCGTGGCCTGCACAGCTCAACAATCTGCTGCAGGAGCTCTCTGTCCACTCTATAGCACTCTACTATCTCCAGCTCATGTAACCCATGGTAGGTGACCCTGGGCCTGTATACTCTTCTCCTTCTCCTCACTCTGGGTTGTCTGTCAGCATCTGCATTATCAACACCCTCAGCAATTCGCCTATGTCTGATTATAACAGCTATGGCAGCCCCTAGCATTTCTGCTCTGAGTTCAGCTTTTTTTCAGTTTTCAATTCTGATAGCTTAGTTTCTGGCAGTATCTCTTGTGAGAAACAGCCTGCACTGCTCTCTGTTGTGTTTTAAGTGCTGGGTTGGGTTTCTAGTCTGCCTGTGTAATTGCCTGCTTCCAATTGTTTCCACCAATTAACTCCAGCAGTATTCCCTGGCAGTTTCCCTGTATTTTGGTTGTTTCCTACTTCCTCTCTGTTTCCTGAGGGGGAGCAATGTGCACACCAGCTTAAACACGCTCACAGTCACTTACATGCGCGCACACATCCCTACACAGTGTTACACGCGCGCACACATCCTTACACGGTGTTAGCTTGGCTGATTCATGCTAAAACGCGCGCACACTGCCTTACACACGTGCACGCCCGCGCAAACCGTTGTACACAGTTTGCAACACGCTCCCACATGTAGAACCTGCCTTACACGCGCGCACACGCGCGCATGCACGTATATCAAGAAACTTGGAGTGTTGGGATAGCGTATCCTTTCAATTTCTTGACTTTCCTAGTGTTCTGTTGGGACACACCTCCCCCCCTGATGTCTGTCTGTCATCTGTTACCTTACATTGCCCTCCAATCTGGGACATTTCTTTCTATCCTTCCCCTCCGTGATGTCACCTACCTCTTACTCTGTTCCTCCCCCATCTCTAACTCTTACACTACTCAGAAAGTGCTCATTACCTATGTGGCAGTGTGATTCAGTATTGTAACCCTCATTTACATAGGATTGCCTAGTAATGCTTAGTTACATATCTTACACGGAGCTTCCCCCCCTTGACAACCACTAAACGGAGGCCATTTTGTTTTTGCTCTGCAAGTCCCTCCATTGACATTTCATGTAATACATAAATCCCACAATTGTGGGCTTATAAGCTTTGGTTTTCAGTTTTAGGTAGCGCACCCCGTTTGCGGTGTGCTTCAGTTAAACACATAAATCCGTGAAAAAAAAAAAGTTATATAACTTTTTTTGCAACACTTTTTCATGCCAATGGCCGCATATTTGGCCATTGGCATGCTTAATGTAACAAATGCACCCTTTATTTGGAGCTGACATAGCTCCGTTTTTAATTTTGCAGAAATGTACTCAGTTGTCAGCTGAGTACATTTCTGCAGCTAACACGTCCGTTACACGGACTGGTTTGGGCTTCGTGGATCACTCACATACCTCATTTGCATATCTTGGAGCTGCAAATGAGGTATTGAGCATTTCCACGCCCACTCCGTGTTAGAGACGTGTTAGCTGTCTCTTACACGGAGATTTGGGCTGTTGCTGAATCAGGAGGCTTACACGGAGGCTTACACTACTCTTAAACTCCGTGTAAGCCTTCCTGAATCTGGCCCTAATTCTTTTTGCATGCTATTCTTAGTTGTTTTTAAAGAGATTTTTTTGACAGTTTTTAGCATAACATGAATTCTTTCATATTAATTGAGTAACTCAGGGATATGGCTTAGTAAAGCAGCTAATTTTATCGGCATTAGCAGCCATGCGTAACTGTTGCATACACACTGTTCCTTTAACAAACGATAAGTGAATACAATTAATGAATTAGGCAGTGATTATTATTCAATTTTTTTGGCTTGCGCGCCAGAATGTTTTATATTTAAGAACCCTGTTTTTACTGTTTAAATACACCTGAAGAAGCGTAGTTTAACTACGTGAAAGCGCTTGTGTTTTTTACATTAATAAAAAAGATACTACGTTTATTGAATTTATCTCCTGTGGTGACTCCTGTTTGGATCTCATACTACTACTTTTTTGCGTTTTTCCACGAGGGGTCTTTGCTTTCCTGCATCAGTTCGTTGTTTTTTTTGTCTGCTTTTGTGCTGCCTGCAGGATTGACTCATAGTGCAGATTGATATAGAATTGGATTTTCACCCAGAGACGAGGACTACCGTTTTACCGGCTTGGGACTCCCTCAAGCACTGCACAGAGAATCCTTTATTGACTCTGGAGTTGACAAATCAAGCAACTATTCTACCACAGACTCCTAATGGTGAGAGTGTCAATGAATTTAATAGACTCTGTAAACTGTTTCAGGATGACTTATATCAGTTACAAAGATATGCATGGCAAAGACTGCATTTAGAGGCATGTGTACATTTTAAAATAGTGCCTAGAGGCATGCGCATTTTTTGTATGCCTTCCTATGGGGATAGTCATCCCACTTTACTGAGAAAATGGCAAGACCTTAACATACAACTTGGCTTTAGCTACATTAACCTTTTATTAGAATATTTTGCACCTCTTGAAACTGACCTAAGAAATAAAATAGATTTACAATATAAAGTCATTTCAGAACGTTTCAAGACTGAGTATTTCACTAAAAGGTTGGACAATATATGGACTCAAGTTCATTCATTCAGTGAACGACTGAAACAAGTAAAGCATAAAAAACTTATAAGGGATGCTAATGACTTTGCTCTTGGTCAAGTCTTCTTATGGCCTAGGACTGAAAATGTACGTACACAGATTACATCTAGTACTGAAAATCAAATAAATGCCTCAAGCTCTTTTCCTTTTTCACATGGAACATCTAACACTGATATTGATACAGTTCCTTCTTCTACTTCAATAACTAGCAAAATGGTGAACATGGAACTGATGCCTAACAGTCATACTTCTAAATCTATCAATGAAGCAAGTTTTGCTAGTGATACACCCCCCCCCCAACCAACAAGCAGCAAAAGCATTTCTTTTAGCAGGCACTAAACCTAAGGACACAGCCCCTGCTACTAACTGTTTTTTACCATTTCCAGTCAAGCAACAACCAGGATGGAGAGGCCGGTCAACCAGCAGGGGGCCAAGAAAAAGAAAGGGATCCGAAGAAAAGTATACAAACACAAGGAAACAAAGAAATTGAACTCTTTAGTGCATAACATCTCTGATCATGTTTTATCTGAATCTGATATTTCCCTATTAGATAAAGGTCTCAATTTTATCCCTTCCCAAACCAGTTTATTGAATGATGTTTTAATTGATTTGAGATTATTTTGTCGCAATGTGTCTTTGAAAATTTTATTTAAAAATAATAGTGCTTTAGACACAAAAGCCTTGAAAAATGTTTTTAGAGTTAAAAGCAGTTTCATACCCCTCATGCCACATAATGTAGAAAGCTTTTTGAAGATGTGTGAGAAGGACTTTTATGAATGGTTTGCATCTAACAAGAAAATATGTTGTTTTTTTAATGTTACTAAAGCTGAACAAGAGTCCATCCATGCTTTATAAAGTAACACCAATATTATTATTAAGCCAGCTGACAAGGGTGGGGCTGTGGTTATTATGAATTCTTCAGATTATGAAAATACTATGAATAGTCTTTTAACAGATGACACCGTTTATGAAATGGTCACTCTGGAGAGAGTTAAAAGAATCATTAAAACAGTACAAACTGATTTATATGATCTTCTGATGTGTGGCCAGATAAGTTGTGAACTATATGAATATTTTCTTATAGAGTTCCCTACAATCCCCATAATTAAAGGCCTACCTAAGATACACAAAGATATCAACCCAGTACCAATGAGACCCATAGTTTCCAGTGAACGTTGGATAACCTCCACTATCTCTTCCTTTGTGGAAAGCCTACTTAGACCTTTGGTAGATAACATCCCCAATATTCTCAGAGATTCATACCAACTGATAGAATTTCTAAAAGAACTTGAATTAGAAAGGATGGATACAGAGTTACTTTTAGTGACCATGGATGTCAAAAACCTCTTCACTTGTATTCCAAATGATCTAGGGCTTCAAGCCATTAGAGAGGTCTTAGTTACTCAGTCTGATTATAGCAATAACAGACAAATTTTGATCAGTTGTTTACTAGAGTTAATACTTAATAATAATGTTTTTTTACATCAGGACCAAATTTATTTGCAAAAATGGGGGGTTGCCATGGGCACCCCCTGTGCAAATAGCTACGCTAATCTTGTAGTTTATAACTGGGAGCGTAACCACTTGTTCACACGACCAGAATTTAGTAGAATAAAAATATATAAGAGGTTTGTGGATGACGTTCTTTTTATATGGGAAGGTACAGAATCTGATTGTATTAACTTTATCAAAGAATTAGATACCACCACTTCTTTCTTAAGGTTTACAGCTGAGATTTCTCCCTGTCAGATACATTATCTAGACTTGACATTGGAACTTATTGGAAATAAGATTGTGACTTCGTTATATAGGAAACCCACTTGGAGGAACACATTATTACGTTTTGAATGTATGCACCCCAGGTTCACCTTCAAGGGAATTATATCAAGTCAAATGTATAGAATATATAGAATATGTAGTGACAGGAATGATCTACAATCAGAACTTAATAAATTAGAGGTCTTGTTTAGAGAGAGAGGCTATCCAGTCAAACTAATCACTGAATGTAAGCAGGAAATTATTAAGAAAATGAATCTCACACATGACCCAGATTATCATGATAGGAATTTCCCCAAACCCCATATAAAACATAAAGAGAAATTTACTAATAAGTTGAGTTATGTTACTACTTACACTAGTGATGTCATTAATCTCAACAAAATTATTAATAGGAATTGGAATGTTTTAATTACGGACCCATTTACTAAAACAATAGTGGGTGACTATCCTAGATTTAGCTACAAGACCTGCAACAATTTAAAACAGTTACTTTGTCTAGAGAGGATTCCTAAGCATAATAATAGAGTAAGTGACTTACAGGGTACTTTTCCTTGTGGGCGGTGTCACATGTGTCCGTTTATCTCCAAGACTATTAGTTTTCAACATCCTGAGGGTTTTTTCTCTTTTGTACCAAGGTTTTACAGTGATTGTAATAGTGTCAATTTAATTTATTTAGCCACCTGTGACAATTGTGAAGTATTTTATGTGGGCCTTACTAAGAGGAGACTCCGTGATAGAATTTATAATCACTGTTATGACATCAAGAAAGGGCATGAATGTAATGCCCTAGCTAAACATATTATTGAATACAAAACTCGCATGTTTAGTTTCAAGGTCTTGGAAATACTGGCCATTAACCATAGAGAAGGCGATAATATTAATCAGTTAGCCATTAAAGAACTTAAATGGATTTTTATCTTGAAAGCTCACATTTATCCTGGTATCAACCAGTTTGTATCCATTAAACCCATCCTCAACAGTAGGAAATTGTAATATTATAATATATAAATATTTTTCATAGGTTGTAGTTTAATATGTTTGTTACATATTTCAGTTGATTAAAATATTTTTTTTCCTTTCCTGTCTCTTTTTTCCTGACCCTGCAGGTCAGTACATTTTTTTGTTTAAACACCTTCTGGGGTATTGATAATTTATTCATTTTATTGAAATCATGTACTTATACATGACTATTTTAAATATTATAAAGTGCATGAGACAGAATAAATATTGAACTAGAATAAACAAATTACATATGAGATTTTTATGCATTCATATCTCATTAAATAAAGCATTTATTCATGATGTTTATACATATTATCTGTTATAGACAGAATAAATGATTAATTGTAAATTATATTATTTATGAGTTTTTAGTATATACACTTTTATATTATTTTATTGTCACTTCATGTAAGCTTTTTTAGTACATACGTTTATATACACTTTTTACATATATTACATTCATGTAGTGTTAGGTCAATACCAGTTACTTACCCATATACATCTTTGGTTTATATTTCATACACATATATATTTCATTAAGTTTCTTAGTCTTATAATAATATTTTAGCGTGTAATTTTTCTTTATTCATAATTCATTTTTTATTATATCAAATTACATATGATTAAGTTGACCTAGCTGCTTCCTTCAATAATTGCTTCAAGATAGTTAGTGTCAAGTCTCAAGTATATTCTTGAATCAATTTTAAATAATGAAATCTCAGACATAGACTTTATAAACACATCTAGAAGTTCTTTACTTGTCTAGACATCTGTTCATTTATTAATAAGAATTCTTGAGATGATCAGTATTTGTCTTAGGCTATGATTCAGGCCTATTTTTAGGACTTTGGGTTTAATAAGCGCAATCATATATTGCGGTTTACAGCGTCTCATATACCCTCCACTGGCCTCAGTTTGATTAGTTTTCCATCTCTTGTTTTGCCTATTAGGTTGGATACATGTAAGTTTGTTATTTCTAACACACTATAGAGGCAACAGTAACAGTGTTTTCACTGTTCAGTCTCCATGGTAATTAGGCAGCATTCATCCCTATTGACTTCGCTGCTTTCTTCATAGGCTTTTACATGAATTTCTGTATTTAGCGCTATTTTTTGATCTCTCACACTTTGCATTATCAAAGTGACACACTTTTATAAAACATCAAGTATGTAGGCGTATATTTTCTAAGTTTTACCTTGCCTTTTTGAATAGTATTAACATAATGATGTTTTAAGTAAAATACTCAAATTAATGTTTTTGTAAGATATTATCGCAACTTCTAAGGTCCACATACACAGAAACAGTGATTGTTATTATGAATCATTTGCTTTTATTAGTTGGGCTTAGTTTTTATAAAGGAGGTTTAGGATAGTAACTTTATTTAAATGCCTTTATGTAAGTATACTTTTAGATAAGTGCTCTATTAAACATTTGGGTTGTGTTGATTGGTCTTTCAGAATAGATTGACACACACCCTCAAACCTTCACCATCAGAGAATCTTTTTGACAAGCTCTTATTTAGTTTTCTAGAATTCTTGCTAGATTAGCAGCATCAGATTTATTAAATATTTACTTAAGCTTTTGAGCAATACACTATTAGATAATAGAGATGCTCGAAGTTATTTATCATTTTTAGTTTTTGATCAGAATTATATTCGTTGGATACACCAGCGATCCGGTTTTCATACAAGTTTATGGGTTGCATGATGACTTAAGTAACCTTAGTGTTATTTTCTTATGCACTGGAATTCTAACACGTTTGAGTAATCTAGAATAGATAGGATGTTTCCTGCAAAGTATCTATGGTGTGCCTTTTATGTTTTTTATGTTCTGAGATGTACCTTAGATATGGATGCTCCAGTGATTATGTTTAGGTGTCATGTTGAATTAGAACGCAATCTAATTCTTTTTGCATGCTATTCTTAGTTGTTTTTAAAGAGATTTTTTTGACAGTTTTTAGCATAACATGAATTCTTTCATATTAATTGAGTAACTCAGGGATATGGCTTAGTAAAGCAGCTAATTTTATCGGCATTAGCAGCCATGCGTAACTGTTGCATACACACTGTTCCTTTAACAAACGATAAGTGAATACAATTAATGAATTAGGCAGTGATTATTATTCAATTTTTTTGGCTTGCGCGGCAAAATGTTTTATATTTAAGAACCCTGTTTTTACTGTTTAAATACACCTGAAGAAGCGTAGTTTAACTACGTGAAAGCGCTTGTGTTTTTTACATTAATAAAGAAGATACTACGTTTATTGAATTTATCTCCTGTGGTGACTCCTGTTTGGATCTCATACTACTATATTTCTGATAGTATTTGTTGATTTAGTGTTGTATTGCATTTAAAGAAGTATTACAGTATGATACACCAGATACGAGTGAATAATTCCTTGTACACTGACAGCACAGATATGTTATCTGTACATGTTCAGTGTAAGCAGACTGTGTGACAGCACAGCCAGTACTCCAGGTTACCTGCAGTAGTACAAGTTCCCTGATATTCCCTGTCAATAACTAAATGCTGGGAGCTATTTGTGACACGTTCTAGAGAGCTCTGAATTGGTGCATGTCGATCATTTCTGCTTACCTTCATAGACATTTCAGATGAAGCTGCAGCTGAAGGGCTGATACTAGATCCCTAGCTGATGAAGTGACTAACATTATGACATAATTACATTTATTTTGCCATACGAGCATGTACAGAAATTTACAGTAAAACTACATCCCTGCAACTTATAGGGAATTAGGGAATACAGGTTCAAACAGGGAAAATGTCTACTTCTTTGTCTTGCTTGAGAGTCACCATGATCGGCTAAGGTTTCCTAATGAATTTTAAAAATGAGACTGAACATTTGTCTAGTATTGCATCTTGTGAACAGCAGTATGGCATGCCTAGTATATCAGTAAATAGTTTTCAATGTCAAATCTAATGCAGTAGCAGAAAGAGCTTTTCTGTATTGCAGTATTTTAATGGCTAGCTCATGTGCTGCTCAGGCATGAAGAATATTTACTCACCTGAACATTTTCACTTGTTTTCTTTTTGATGGATTTGCATTAAAATGTTTTTGCTGTCAATGAGTGCACGCACTTGATATTAAGTCACAAAGGATGTAATACCTCTTCAAATGAAAGACCAATTTATCTGCTTAGAGTAGCTATCTTCATATAAATACTCAGAATTTTATGACTTTAAGGTAATCCCAGTGTGCTCACCTGCTTGTTAATTAGGTAATAATTTCCTCCTGGAGTAATTAGTAAAAGGTCTGAGAATATTTGTATTGTAATTATCGCAATGCTTGGACTGAAACAGGAGAAAAGTGGGATGATTATGTTGGGTTTTGTATTGTACACTTATTTTCAAATTCTTGAGAAAGTTGCATATCTTTATGTAACTTCTGAGTGTGGAGAAATGGAATGACAAATGACAGAATATATATTAACAGGGTGACAACAATCATAGAGGTCAAACATATTAGGGCTCATGAAAAAGCTGGCAGTGTTATTGACCACTGCAGTGCACATATAATGTTCACTAAAATGCAAAAGACGACACTTTGGTAAAAAACTAACTGTTACTATTGTCAATAACACATCAATTGATATCTGTTATTTTAGATATGCTCTAAAATTAAACATACACAGAAGAAATCTTAACTTCTGCCAGTGCTTGACTGCGTAGCTATCAAACAAGTAACTATTTTATTTGTCAGTGAGAAAAAAATTTAGTACAACATGAGATACTGTAACATGTAAATGGTGGCTGTGGGTGACTTGTAAAAGAGCTCACGTCATCTAGCAAAAAAGTACTTTTCCTTTCTCAAAAATAGCTCCTTCTATTTAAATATTTTTAGAACTCCATCTCAATCATATAGAATGTTCTGTGTGTGTGTGTGTGTGTGTGTGTGTGTGTGTGTGTGTGTGTGTGTGTGTTTTTAGGAGCATATGTTTGAATGTTTGTGTGTGCCTTGAGAGTGTATATGTGCATGTAAGTGTGCATGTGTGTGTTGTGTGTTTGTGTGTGTATGAGTGTGTGTGTGTGTGTGTGTGTGTGTATGTGTGTATGTATTCACACTTATATTTGCACATGTGCTTGTGTCCTCACACATGTAAAATGTACTAGTTCTTATAATGCTGCTATTCATAGGTTCATAGGTTCAAAGGTAGGTACTAGGCTATCTGCCCAAAGGCATTTATAAGCCTAGCTGGAATGTATTGGCTTTCACCGCCCCCTTATATTAGTTCCCTGTGCCTCTGTCCAGCAGAGCCATTGAAATGATCCCTGGGGTAAACTTTCTGTTTCCCATCCACTCGTCAAGGTTTCTCTTGAAGAGGGTTTTACTTTCTACATTAATATACATGCTTGAGTGGTTAATGTGATATAAACTAAATAAAAAAAGCAAAATTAAGCCAAACTCAACATAGTATAGGTAACCATATCCACACTATGGCTGATAACAACAACAACAGTTGCACAAGTGGCTTTTGTATTGCCTTTTACCAGTATGAAACAATATTGAACAAATATAACTCTTAAGCACATCTGTGCAGTGGGATCTGGCAATATGTATCTTCCAAAAAGTTATCTTTTATTTGTCTGTTAGGTAAGTGGCTAGATATATAAAATAGTGGCAAGAGCTAATGATTCCAGGTATGGAATCTTTGAAATCATTATGACCAAAACTGGAAGTCACCTACAGAATTTGAGTTTTAGCAAATGTTGGGACAGAAAATATAGATGTAACAGTACATACATACTGAATATAGTTTGTTGAGGTAGTTATTTCAACACTGGGTAAAGTATATCAATCCCATGAGGCAGATAACACACTTCTGGTAGCAAACCATATGAGAAATGCCTTTTCACATTCACAATTCCAGCTTAAAACTGTTAGAAACCACTAACCTAGGGAAAAAGGTGTAACGTTAATCAGAATTTCTACAGTCTGCTTTATAATGTACAGTATATACCATCAAATAATGCTATGTTTATCTACTACATAGAATTCATGCCACTCTCTGTGTGATAGAAACAAAATGCAATTTAATTCAATGACAAATATAATTTTTATGGAAAAAATAAACAAATACCCACTGCAGAAGTAGAGTAGTTCAAATTTGTCAACCTTTACTACCTATTCCTGTGCTATTGCATAAACAGAATTTTAGTTAACCTGCCAACTAATTGTTTGTCTGTTAAAATCCAGTATGCCTTTGAAATAATCTAAACTCATTCAGCCTCAAGTAACAGCTCCAGGGGTTCCATGGAGATCAGCAGAATGCACCCCTACGCATTTATTTGTATCTGTTTAGTCCCCTGACTTTCATCTACAAATATTGAAAATTTAAAATGTCAGAACAGCAGCCATGCAGTAAAACCACCACACACATTTCAGAAATGATATTCCTGACTTTGTAAAATGTTATAACTCCTATGTTCTGTGCAATGCTTCCAGTGGGGAAGAAATTAAACTGCAAGCTTTGATGATCATGTCTGTTTCAGAGGTGAATTTTATTTTTGCTGTCATTGTTTGCCATCTTGCAGTCGATATTGACATCTTTAGTTATTCACAGACACTCATATTTTTCTAAATCCTTCAAGAAGTTATTTATGTCACATGTTTTGATTGTTTGCAGTACTTTCATATAGCATGTGAATTGATATGATTATGTTCTGAATTCTTGAAAAAGAAAACTTTGTTAAACATCTCCCTAATGTAAAAAAGATACTTAACAAAGTTTTATTAAATACCTTTCTGTGCTGTTAAGCTCTGGTCTCATACTCACATATAACAGAAGTTACCATAAATAGTGTCTGAAGCTCTTTAGCAGCTTTAAAAGCTATTATACATGCCTCCAGTTGTAACCAACTTATTATTTGTTTGAATAAATTTAATTTATCTTTTCCTTCACTGTCTGTAATTTTTCCTTACACAGCCCAAAAAATCAAAAGGGTACATCAATCTCCAGGACCAGTAAAGTAAAGGTTCAAGCAGGACCTTTCAATTTGTCCTTAAGTACTAACATGCCAAGAACTTCTCACAACCTTTGGAAGAAGCCAACCCCATGTGCCACTGAATCCTTTGCAAGCTGACAAGGAGCCATTTGGCTGAGATGTGCCAGGCTAAAGGGCTGGTGCATGCCAATCTGACTAAAGCAGACATGACTGCAGCTTCAGTCACAGCTGCATCAGAGAATAACAACCAGGAGGATGATCAGACTGGCTGTGGAGATGTACAACTCTCAGAAAATGGACAGATCAACCTTTCCACAGAGGACTTAAAAATCCATCTGGAGTTAAAGATAATTGAGTTGGAGGCCAAGCATTTGGAAATGAAAGCAGCAGAGAGACTAAGACATCTGGAAGCTGAGGAGAAGGAGAGGCAGAGGCAACATGAAAAGGAGATGCTGACTCTTCGCCAGAGTCATGGAGGTAATGGGGAAGGGAGTAACTGAACCCCAGCAGCAATAAAGGTCAGTAAACTACTTCCACAATTTACAGAGGGGGATACTTTTGATAGTTTCATTCATATGTTTGAGAGGGTATGTAAACAGTATAATGATGACCAAGGGCTATGGGTACAGTTCCTGACCCCCTTACTCCATGGTAAAGCTGTAACTGTTCTGTCCAAACTGTCTGATAATGACTGCTTAAATTATAATGTTGTTTGCTAGAATTTTTTAAGCTAACACCTGAAGCTTATAGAAAAAAGTTTCATGAGCATAGATGCAAGGCAGATGAAAATGTTTGTTAATATGTTGCTGAACTGAGCACTTATTTTCAAAAGTGGGTGAGTGGATGTCAGGTCACCACTTTTGAAGGGCTGGCAGACCTTTTGTTGAGGGAACAAGCCCTTAGCAGTTTGCCAGAGGACATGAGGATCTGGTTAGCTGAGAGATAATGCCTTACTGTAGATGAGTTGGGGAAGAAGGGAGACCTATACCTAGCTACCTGGGCATTACTGCACAGGAAATGGACACCTAGTTATGCTGATGGGTCTAAGGGACCCCATGGTAGGCAGCCCAGACTGCCCCAACAGAATCTGTAGGTAGCAGGGGAAACCAGTAGTCCAGGTACACATCCAGGGCCTAGGGTTAAATGTTTTAAATGCAACCAGTGGGGACGCATAGCATATAGATGTCCATGGAGGCAAGGTGGGGAACAAAAGGTGGGAGAGCCAGTAAGTGGGAATGACAAAATGCCAACAGTAGGTTGTCTTGAGTAACAAGGGTAGCAAACTATCATCCTGCAGATGTCCTGATAGGGAATGATTTTGATAATGCAGTACTGTGTATTCATGCAGTTACACGCAGTCAGGCTTGGAGACAAGCATGTTGGTCTGGTAGCATGGGGAGACCCAGACAGACTGCACACTTGCAGCCAGGACTGGAGAGGTGGTTACTTCAGGGATGGGGCTACCCTATAGCAGTGAGACTGAAGGTGAGCCACAGCTGCTTGTGGGTACTGATGTTCCCTTGGACATAGTGACTGCAAAGGTAGAGGTAAGTAGTAGTACCCAGGCTGACAGTGAGGCACCGCTGTCAGAGGATACCAGACTTCCTGTGGAAGGGGAGCTGGGAAGGGTTACGAAGGGAGAGTTGAGACAGGCTCAGCTCTCAGACCTTACATTACAAGGCCTGAGAGAGGTAGCTAGTAAGGCACCTGATTCTCAAGAGAAAGGGGAATCTGTACACTGGGACAAGGGGCTACTGTACAGAGAGTGGACCTCTGAGGGAGGGGTAGAGGGTGAGAGAATACAGCAGTTGGCAGTGCCCAGAGCCTACCATCAGGCACTTCTAGCCATTGCCCATGATATTCCCTTTGCAGGTCATATGGGCATAAAACACACAAAGAGACGTATTATGCAGAACTTTTATTGGCATGGGATTTCCAGAGATGTAACAGGGTACTGCAGGACCTATGAGCAGTGCCAAAAGGTAGGCAGGGCAGGAGACAAGGTGAAAGCTCCTTTGATGCCTTTGCCTGTGATTGAGGAGCCATTTCAGAGGGTAGTTATGGATATTGTGGGGCCTCTGAATATCCCAACTTCCACAGGGAAAAAGTATACCCTAGTGGTAGTAGATTATGCTACCAGATACTCTGAAGCAGTGGCTCTATCCTCCATTGAGACAGAAAAGGTGGCAAATGCTTTGTTAGAAATTTTCAGCAAGGTGGGTTTTCCAAAAGAAATACTGACTGAGAGAGGTGCCAATTTCATGTCAGACCTGCTGGCTTGTATGTCAAAATACTGTGGGTGAATTACCTAAAGACCACCCCCTACCATCCCCAGACTAATGGTCTTGTTGAGAGGCTAAACTCTACCCTCAAGACCATGCTACAGGCATTTGCAGACGAGTTTAAGAAGGAGTGGAACAAATATTTTCCCTATCTGTTGTTTGCTTAACAGAGAGGTTCCCCAGGAATCCATAGGTTTTTCACCCTTTGAGTTGTTGTATGGGCATAGGGTGAGGGGACCTCTGGATTTAATTCGAGATGAGTGGGAGGGTGAGTGGGAATCCCACAGGGAGTCTGTTGTGACATATGTCCTAAACCTCAGGACAAGGCTCAAGGAACTCATGGGCATGGCCCAGGGGAACCTGGCAGAAACCCAACAGCAGAAAAGGTCTGGTATGACAGGAATGTTTGAGATACAGAGTATGCTCTAGGGCAGCAGGTAATGGTTCTCATTCATGTCAGACACAACAAGCTGCAGGCAGCTTGGCAGTGACCCTACAAGGTGTAAGGAAGGCCAGTGATCTTAACTACATGGTAGAACTGCTAGGCAGGAGGCACGAGCACAAATTGTATCATGTTAACATGATGAAGCTTTACCATGATAGAGAGGCCCTTGTGCTAAGTATTTGCAGTGGGATTGCAGGAGGAGTCTGAGGGCTGGTGACTGATATCCTCAGTGAGGCTTGGACTGACACCTCAGTGTCAGGGGTAGCAATGTCCCAGCAGCTATCATCTACCCATGTTCGAGAAATCCTAGCAGTGTTACAAGAGTTTGGGGACATGTACACAGGGAAACCAGGGTGCACCTACCTGGTGCAGCACCATGTGGATACAGGACCCCAAAGGCCTATTAGGCAGGCCCCTTATAGGGTACCTGATAGAGTCAAACAGACTCTGAGGGAGGAGACACAGGAAATGTTGGAACTAGGGGTAATTCAGCAGCCCAACAGTCCCTGGGTCTCCCCAGTGGTGCAGGTACCAAAGAAGGATGGCAGCACCAGGTTCTGTGTGGACTACAGGAAATTAAATAGTCGCACAGAGTCAGCTGCTTACCCCATGCCTAGGACAGATGAAGCCCTAGAGCAGCTGGGTGGGGCTAAATGTCTTACCACCATTGATCTTACCAAGGGTTACTGGCAGGTGCCCTTGCCTCCCATTGCTAGAGAAAGGTTAGCCTTTGTGACTCTGTTTGGCTTGTATGAGTTCACAAAGATACCCTCTGGGATGAAAAATGCCCCAGACACTTTCCAGATGCTGGTAGATCATATCCTAGCAGAAGCTGTAGATTTTGCCTTTGCGTACCTAGATGATATTGTCATCTACAGCCATTCCTGGCAACAGCACCTTCAGCATGTCAGGGAGGTGTTGGGAAGACTACAGAGGGCAGGGTTGACCACTAAGCCCAGCAAATGTCAGGTGGGTATGGCAGAGGTCTCCTACCTATGATATAGAGTGGGGAGTGGTAAGATCAGGCCAGAACTGTCCAAAGTGGAAGTGACTCAGGCATGGCCTGCACTTGCTACCAAAAAATAGGTGAGGGCATTTTTAGGGACAGCAGGAGACTATAGAAAGTTTGTCACCAGTAATAGTACCATAGCTTCTCCCCTCACAGACCTGACAAGGCAAAACAGGCCAGATAAGGTAGGATGGACCCCCAGCATGTGAGCAGGCATTCCAAAAGCTTAAAGGAGCTTTGGGAGGACCTCCTGTGTTAGCTAGTCCAGATTACATCAAATAATTTGCTGTGCAGGTTGGATGCTTTGAACCATGGAGTGGGGGCTGTACTTAGCCAGATTGCTTCAGAGGGAGAAGTACACCTAGTAGTTTATCTCAGTTGTAGGCTCCAACCCAGGAAGGAATGCTATGCAGCTGTAGAAAATGAATGTCTAACCATAGTGTGGCCACTGCAGAAGCTTCAGCCTTATCTGTTTGGAAGAAAATTCACTGTAGTTACAGATCACAATCCCTAACATTGTTACATCAAGTCAGCCAGCAAAATGACAAGTTACTAAGGTGGAACCTAGGGTTGCAAGCATACGATATAACAGTGCAGCACTGTGCTGGGGTTAGCAATGCCAATGCAGATGGGCTCTCAAGACAGGGAATGGGGTAAGGTATTCCCAACTAGGCTCAACCCTCTCAAGCAACATTTTTCAATGGTCACTTGAAAAAACTAGCTTGAGTTTTCAAGGGGGGGGGGTTGTGAAGGCTGCCAACCCAGACAGTTAGAATTCTGTAAATAATTCTATGGCATTTGTGAATAGTAATATGATTTGTATGCTTGTCTTACAAATGTAAGAAAACTATGGGCTGGATTCACAAAACCTCCGTGTAAGACTTAATATGCCTTACTCGGAGGCTGCAGTTGAATGGTATGACCTCAGCGTGCCATGAATATTCATGAGGGCACGCTGACTCATCCGTAACTCCTACACGGACTGAGTAGGTAAGCAGGGGGCGTGTCTGACTGCCAAGCAGTCTAAAAGTCCATGCCCCTGCAAGGTTTTAAAGAGCATAGTGTCAACAGGCAAGAGCGAGTTTGCTCAAATGTACTTGCACCCAACACCACACTCCCTGACACTGTAACCTCCATCACAGTTATAAAACTTAACAAATAAATATTTTGTTTTTTAAATCCACGATATAGCTGCCCGTATTTGCGCTTATTTGCGCGGGTGTGCCCATTGCTTAACCACAGTTAGCAATTGTGATATTGAAGAGCATATAAGAACTACTTATGCAAACTAATCTAAATTGCAATAGCATAATGGTAGAGCATATGCACAAAGAGGAGGTATTCACGGTTTGAGTCCCACCACTCCCCTTCTTATTTATGTTTTAAATCAGAATTTGAAATAATACCAGACATATATGATTAAAATTTAATTAAAAGCAGTGAAATGGCCAATGTATCAGTGAACAAAATATATATTTTTAAAGGACTCAGATATATAATAGCCTGCTGTTAAGCAGTGCTGTACCTAGGTAAACAGAGGTGCCCATAGTTTAATAGCGCTTTACCCAGCGCAATAGAGTTGCCCAAAGTTTAAAAGCGCTTTACCCAGCGCAATTTGCTTGCGCAGATGTGCGCGCCGTGCCAACCAGGGCACCGTCGGGCACCGTGGAGCAACATAGAGCTAGGTTGCTTAAATGCAGCCACACCCCCTAGCCTGTCTAGACAGTATTAAAATAAAAGAGTGACAAGGTTTGAACCCAGGGCATCATAATCAAAGCACAGAACCACTAAGCCATGACAACTTAGGAGAAACAGCCACTATTAGCGTACATATACATAGAAATGGTAGATTAACCATTACTAAGCAGGTCTGCAGTCAGCGTAGAATTCTCAAAAATGGCCAATCACAAAAAAGTGTGGGAAATACAGCATATTTAAGTCACATAGGTGGGAATACTCACCATAACTGATTGTGGTACCCACTTGCAGTCAGGATGGCTGGTGTCAGAGAAGGTAATCGCTTTAGAGCACAAAGGTGGGGCATTGGGGACTCTAAATATATGGTTTGGCTCCTAGTCCACCAACATGAAGGCCGACTCATGCAGGGCCAGCTTCAATGGGGATCGTACAGGGCAGAGGCGTGGAACCAATTGGCACATGATCTTACCAGTGCCACAGGCATTCCCAGGACTGGTGAGCAGGTCCGTCACCACCATGCCGACCTGAAACGTCGAAAGGAGGACCAACTGAACCGATGGATCCAGGAGGTCCATCATATGCCCAATGCCCCACTACTAAGTATCCATGTAATTAAGTATGTAAGAAATGCTATCCTAGCCTATAGTATGGATATGTATGTTCCAATATCCCTTCATTTATATTACAACTAGAGGTGTTCGTTCCGCGAATCGGCAAGCCTATGCTGATAGGCTGTTAAGGCTGCACCACCAGGCAGGTTAGTAATTATTGAGCTGGTATTATTATAGAATATAAGTGAGACAGCCTGTAAAAGAGTTCAGTGTTGTAACCCAGTAATAAAGGTCAAATAAGCCAAGAATAAAGCTAATGTTGGTATTCTAAGATCAGATAAGTGATGCAGCCTGAAAAAGAGTATTGTAATCCATTAATAAAGAGTAAACAAGTCTCAAATAGAGTTTCCACCTGTATTGTAATATCAGATAACTGCTTCAGCCTGAAAATGAGTGTTCTAATCCATTAATAAAGGACAGACAAGTCTTGAATACATCCTTGTATATACTGTCATATGAAATAAGTGAGTCAGCTGGAAAGAATTGTTGTAAGACAGTAATAAATGTTAATAAAGCCTGGAATTAAGTACCATCCTGAAATGTAAATATAAAATAAGTGAGAGAGTGTGAGAAAGAGTTTGAAGCTACCAATAAAGGTGTAAGAAGTCTGGAATAAAGGTATACTGCATGCACTACATAATGAAATGAATGAGACAGCCACAACCAAAGAGTGAAATGTTTTTAATAAAGTACAATACCTGGATTGTGTCCATCCCACATTTTGGATATATTGTTGTACCCTTGCATTATGGAGATAGTATGGAGGTATGAAATGCTGAACATCCACAGTTGTCTAGGCCCATATAAACTGGCTGATGGGAATGCCAGTATCTCAGAGGAATATTTATAGTCCTCAACTGTTTCATGTATAGTATGTACATGTTAATCCAGTACATGAGCAGCTTGTGCTTGTGAGCCCACAAATGTCAGTGTGTTGCTAGAACTGTACGTTACTGTTCAAATGTAGCAGGATACTTTACCTGAACACAGCCAGATATGAACATATACGAATACAAATGGAATGTATATTAATGTAGCAGTAACATCTCCATCACCAACATTTCTAAGGTTACATACAGGGAACTGTACTAATACATGTAGGGGATATATATCTGCAGCTAGTAGGAATGTACAGTATACGTATAGGTATTTTAAGTTGTTAATGTAATATTTTACCATCCTATGTTATGTTCACAAATGATGCCATTCCACACCAAAATGGGTATGTCTATTCACAATTAATTCATATGGACATTTGTCCTGTTGGTTTATACATATCTGCATGTACATTGATGCATGTACCCTGTTCACATATCCAAACCTGATGGCCAGTTGCCACCAATCAACCCTGCATGCTGTTGGAATGTCCCCTGTTGTTCTAAATATGCATGTGTTATGCTTGCTGTTCAACGTTTGGAATTCATGTTTATTTGGTTAATGGGAATACTAATGCATGCTGTTACAACTAATTTGGAATGGTGTTGTTTGTTACTAACCCAAAATGCTATTAAATACTGCTAAACATAGGACAACAGGGAAGGCAGGTCTCAGCGGACCTACCTCTCCCACCTCAGCTGGCGATTGCACCTGGCACCAGTGCTCAGCCTGGGACCTCCTCCTCCAGTGGCCCTGTGCCACCTTCAGGTGGAAGTGCTTCAGGGGATGGGCTCGCCTCCCCCTCTGCAAGCGTGGCCGGAGGAGAGCCTCCACTCACCCTCCAAAGGGTCCGAGATGTGGTGCATAGTGAGATCAGGCATTCCGTGACTGATCCCCTACGCCAGCTTGAGGCGAGAGTGGCACAACTCATGAGTGTGCCTGCCCCTCCTATCCAGCCCCCAGCACAGCCTTGGCCTGGGCTGTGAAGGCACAGTGGTAACTGCCCATGGGTGAGGATCTCAGTTCCACTGTTGCCATCTGTGGGCTCATGGGCTTGCGATATCCAAGCATCCATCCCCGTCAATTGTGTGTACACACCACATGTGTCATACTCAGCCCCTGTATGCGTCTTGTCTTGTCTGTTAACCTCCCCAACCCATCTCCCTCAATATTCCTACTTCCTTTACCTCACATTCCACTCCTACCTGAAAAAAAAATTAAAAAAGGGCAATCTGTGCCCGCAGAAAAATTACGCCCCATACATAGCTGCCCATTTCGCACACATGTCTGCTGGACATGTAAACTGATAATTACAATTGGCTGTACAACATACTTTGTTGTCCTCACTCATCTCTCAGGGGTGGAAGGTTTCAAATTTTACTCTAAATTTCTAACATATGCACAGCTGTTGCTGGTAAAGAATTGGACAGCTATGGGCCTTCCCTACATCCTTCCTGCACATCCCAAGCTTGTTTTCCTACTGTCCTACCCTCTTTGTGCCCCCTTTTTCACCACTTTCCTATTTCCCCATTTTCTTTTCTTTAAAAGAAATTAGCATGGGTGTTAGCATGAGTAAGCACTTCTAAGCAGTAGTCAGCGGGTATGTGCTTGTGTGCACTTAGCTAAGCATAGATAAGCGTAGCTAAGCGTCATACAAACCCGCGCAAACCCACTTACAACTGCTTAAAAGTGCCTTAGTCACTCTGTATGACAAGGCCTGTAGTCTGCTCATCAGCAAAATAAAATACCCCTGTCAGTCTCGAACCCCAGACCTTGGACACACTAGACTGCATGAATTACCACTGAGCCACAGCAGATATGCAATAGCATGTTGCTGTAATAAATATATCATGCATTACTATGAGGGAATGTAAATGGAAAATAGGAATGCCATAGCACAAATCTTGTACTGTGGGCCTTAACCAGCAGGTGTTGTTGAATTGCATGACATGACTGTGAAAAGAGAATCAGCCATGCTAGTAGGGAGGGGAATAAGGTTACAGTAGCAGCTTACAACCCCACACAGTATTAGGGCAGGATAAACACTGGCATATTTGCATAGGTCACAGGCCAGACCTCCCAACAGTGACTGCTCTACAGTGATGACCCTGATTTGTTAACAAATGTTAGCTGTGCCCCTCTGACTCCCTGTGAAATGTACTAACAGTAGGCAGAAAGGTGTTGAATCTCACTTAATAACAAATGTCAATAAGTGAGAGTAGACACCGCTTGCACATCAGAAAAGGTGTAGTAATAGAAATGCTCTGAATCACCCAAAGTCTGAACTGCAAAATGTCTGAACTATATGACAGGTGTATCCCAGTTATATGTACCTTTCCCTGAGGCTGTTCAAATATATAAGTGAGAGTATCTGAGACCTGGAAGAGTCAGAAACACACAGGCATATCAGCTTGTCTGCTGTTACACACTCTGCAAATAGCTGTAGAATAAATCCCACAAGCATGCCTTATGTAGAAGTACAACACAGAAATAGCAAAGGATGTAGCCATGTACTGCTAGCAACCACCTGTGGCAATGCCATTGTTCAGGTGCTGAAAAGACTGCTGGGGTGCACAGTCAAAGAATACTAGGCTGACCTCTGTCTACCATCTGGATATGTCCACAGGTGGGAGCTACTCAGACAGACTACAAGCCTTCATAGATTTACAGGTACACAGTAACTCTGCATGTTCAGTAAGATAAACATCACACGATAATAAATAATGCACACTGCAGTTCTGTACCCCCACCCAAAGGTACTATATACCCGTGTAGTCAGGCACAACCAAGGGTGTAGGTAGGCATGCACAGTACAGAAATATGTCCAGTTGTCCTGAGCAGACTGTGCTAATGCCAACACAAACCACAAACTGTTCAGATGTGAGTAACGTACTAATGACAGTATAGCAGTTCAAAAACTGTGCATGTGCCTGATATTCATAATTGGTAGTACAACATACTTAGATGTCCTCACCACTCTCTCAGGGTTGGAAGGTTTCAAATATCCCACATAATATATAGCATATGCACAGCTGTTGCTGATAAAGAAATGGGCAGCTATGGACCTTCTCCACACCCATCGTGTACATCCCGAGATAGTTTCCCTACTGTTTTCCCCTCTCTGAGCACCCTTTATCACCACATTCCTATCTCCCCATTTACTTTTCTGTCAAAGACATGAGCGCAGGGATTAGCGGGAGTGAGCACTTGTAAACAGTAGTAAGTGGGTTTGCACCAGTGTGTGCATGTGTGTGCCTCACTTAGCATTGCTAAGATATAAGCTCTGCCAAGCTTAGCTTACTATTGCTAGCATAAAATGAGCTAAGCTAAGCTTAGCTTAGTATTGCTAAAATACACTAAGCCAAGTTAAGCATTGCTTAGCATCAGTAAGCGTTGCGCAAACCCACGCCAACTCGCTTACAACTGCTTCAAAGTGCCTTTGTCACTCTGTATGACAAGGCCCTTGTATTTCTCAGCAGCAAAATAAAATACCCTTGTCAGTCTCAAACTCCACACCTTGGACTCACTAGTCGGCATGATGTACCACTAAGCCACAGCATATTTTCAATGACTTGGTGCTGAAAGAAATATAACATGCATTACAAGGAGTGCATGTAAAGGAAAAATAGGAAAGTCATAGGAATACATTGCAATAAAGAAATATGACATGCATTACAAGGACTGGATGTAAAGGGAAAATAGGAAAGCCATAGGAATACATTGCAATAA